>NC_134579.1:54437291-54741562 GCF_037038515.1 Microtus pennsylvanicus | reverse complement strand
GCTCTAGCTAGGACCTCAAGAAGCATATTGAATAGATATGCAGAGAGTAAGCAATCTTGCCTTCTTCCTGATTTCAGTGGGAGTTTCTCTCCATTTAGTTTGCTGTTTGCTGTTTGCTTGCTTTGTATTGCCTTTATTATATTTAGGTATGTTCCTTGTATCCCTGCTCAGAAAATTAGGAAATAACCTTCCTCAAAACCTAGTAATACCACTTTGGGGTATATATCCAAAGGATGCTTAATCATGCCACAAGGACATGTGCAAAACTATGTTCATAGCAGCATTGTTTGTCATATCCAGAACCTGGAAATAACCTACATGTCTCTAGACCAAAGAATGGATAAGGAAAATGTGGTACATTTACACAATGGAGTACTATACAGCAGAAAAAAACAACATCTTGAATTTTTCAGGAACATGGATGGAGCTAGAAAACTTTATTTTGAGTGAGGTAACCCAGAAATAGAAAGACAGTTATCACATGTACTCACTCACAGGTGGTTTTCAAACATAAAGCAGTGAAAACCAGCCTACAAAACACAATCCCAGAGAACTTAGACAACAATGAGGACAGTAAGAGAGACTTTCATAGATATAATCTACATGGGAAGTAGAAAAAGACAAAATCTTCTGAGTAAATTGGGAACATGGGAACCTTAGGGAAGGGTTGAAGGGGAGGGGAGAGGCAGGAAGGGGAGCAGAGAAAAATGTATAGCTCAATAAAAATCAATTAAAAAATTAAAAGAAAAGAATTTCAGATGAAGAAAAATCAAAGAAAGAAGCAGAGAATATGAATAATTTAAGGCAAGGAAACACCCAAACCCTGTTAATGTAGAAGGATCAGAGGACATCTAATACACACACACACACACACACACACACACACACACGCTAGGCAAGACATTGACAAAGTTGAAAAGGGAAAGTAAAATAGACTCTGGCACTCTGATGTCTACTACCCTGTAACCGACCAGTCAACAGCTATCCATGCACCAAACCACCTTTCCAAGAGCCTACAGAAGTTGTACTGATTTTGTCACCAGCGGCAAGCAAAAAACACAGAGTGAACTGGGACCTGTGCTTTGCCAAGTGATGAAAAATATTCA
Organism: Microtus pennsylvanicus; assembly: GCF_037038515.1. Classification (NCBI taxonomy): domain Eukaryota; kingdom Metazoa; phylum Chordata; class Mammalia; order Rodentia; family Cricetidae; genus Microtus; species Microtus pennsylvanicus. Next base: position 54,740,456 of record NC_134579.1, on the reverse strand, counting down.
AGTGATTAGGTTAAGAAAGGAAGCTGCCTACATAGAAGTTCTGGAAAGATAGATATCAAAAATTTTAAGTTAGGAAAAAATGTGATAAATATCACATGACAGGTACAGAGCAAAAAGCATTAGCAACTCTTAGAAAGCCATAACTATGTCTATACACAATAAAGTGACACAAACTGACTTGGTAAGACTGTGTGGAGGGAGCCTCAGCTGGAGAGTTTAAAACGCCTTATTTTTAAAAACTCAAAGAAAAACAAACAAGTATTTTAATATTCTAGAAGATAAACATTTACAAAATATTAAAGTATCTGAAATGTAAATGATTATAATTGAGGAAAAACAAAACAAAACAAACAAATAAACAAAGAAAAAAACAGAAACATGCTCAGCCAAATTAAAAATGTGGTAGGAAGCATGAATATCAGTATTAATCAGATGTGACACAGAAGACATAAAATCCTATCAAGTTTTAAATAATAAGTATCATATGTTTATTCTCAGAATAAAGATAAATTAAGAAAGATACTAGTAACAAAAAGATAGGCAGAAAAGAACCTAAAATACAAAAACGTTTTAAATGTACATTTAAATAATATGATTAAAGAGGAAATTTCAGGATAAATTATTTTAAATTAAAAAACAAAGAAAATGATATTTTAAAATTTAAATACTCTAAAAACAATATTTAAAAGGGGAGAGATTGAATCCATTTATGCATATATCAATATTAATTAAAATTTTTTAAAATAATGAAATATATAATTAATGGTCTCATTAAATATAAAAACATAGGATTAGTAATTTTAAATTATAAAACAACCTTAGAACATTAGGAGATTAAATTTAACAAGATACAAAATAAGTGTACATTATGACCAACTAGTATTTAATTCAGATATACAAGGAAAGGTAAACATTTGAAAATTATTCATGGGGAATTTCAGGTTCATTGCTAAAAAAATGCAAAATGGTATGAACACTGGAATAAAAGGTTGGTTATAAATGTATTATTAACTTAAAACTCAGTAGTCATGTCCAAAGGTAATTTTCTGAAAAAATTTGATCCTAAAGCCTAGTAAAATGATTTGTGGTTGTCACCATTTAAGGCAGACAGGGGTCAGAAAAATAGAATACATGACTTGTGTATCAGTGAATCTATGATATATGATACTACAATGTAGAATGTATACAATTTTGAATTTGACAAACCCTATAAAAATGTACAACATCAATAGTGAACTCTAATAATGATATGCAACTCACAGATTATGAAAAATACATCACTACAGGAGTAGACAGTGGTTATGGATGTAACTATGTAAGTATTTGAACTGGAAGTATATAAAAAGTATCTCTATATTTTGAGCTGAAGTTTGTTGTTAGCCTAAAATTACTTTTAAACACAAGGTATATTTTTTACAAATGATTATGTCAGTGAATGCAACCAGGACCAAAATGTAAATGTGAATTAAGACATATTTTCACTCTGTATAAGGAAATGATGAAAACAAAATTGGCTAATAGGTACTTGTTGTTCTTGTTAATTAATCATAGTCTAAATGATTAATTCTTCAGGATAATTTCAAATTTCAGATTCTAGATGCTAAAATAGACAAAACAACATAAAAAGATCACTCTGGAGCCTGCCTGGGGAATGTTAGAATTATTTTTTAACTGGGTTTCAACTTCATATTTCTGTTGATATTAATCTCTCAGCACTATTTGAGCATTTTTATTTTAACATTCACTTTGCATATTAAAAAGTATAAGAGGTTTCCAATCCTTCAGATGCTAAACAGCTAAACAGTACATAATTCTACTTTAATAAGTACATAATTGATGCAATCATAGACTTTTTGGCTTAATGATATTTTTATTGAAGATTATTTTGTACATATATATGTTATATACATGCATATATATAACCATAAAGGGTGACATATTATCTTAGAAATAAATAGACCAAGTCACAATCAGATATGCCCAATGAAAATTACCATAAAAGTCAGCTAAAAATAACCTGATATTGAATATGAAAGAAGTATAAGAGGGAAAAGAAGTATGAAAGGTTAGCAAAGACAAAAGAATGACATTAAATAAAACAGTATCAAAGAGTGAGATGAGATTCACAGGTGGAGGAATTCATCAAAAGTGGAAGAATATGAGCATGAATGATAAGTGCAGCTCACATCAGTGGCTGTAGCAGATCCAGAACCACCAAGGATGGAAAAGGATGAGAGTATGTTGGGATTGGTTTCGAATTGGCATTAAAATTAAGCCTTTTGCCCATAAAGAACAGAATTTCAACACAGAGAAATGGCCCTGGCCTGATAAAGGAGAATGATTCTTCAAAGAAACTTGACAGCAGAAGCCCCAAGAGCAAGAGGCACAGATAATGTGTTCCATTAACAAACAGAAGTCACATAAACATGAAAAAGAATGGCGACCCACAAATAGAGGGCAGACGGTTGTATTGGAGAGAGCTTGAGGAGACTCAGGACACTGAATGCATTTATGAGCTATACAAAGAAAACTACCTGAACTAATCTCTCTTTATGTCCCTTCCCCCATCCTACTCCATCCTTCTAGTGGACTAATTTACTATCCTATTTAACCTATTCTCTCTTTTACTTCATTATCCATAGTTAGTACACAAATATAACTATTTTCTCTTCAAACTTAAGTCAAATTCCAACATTTAACCTTAAGAGATGTTTTCAGGAGGGATAGAAGAGAGTGATTGCAACTCTACAAGCAAATTTAGTTTCATCAATGAATATAATATACCTATCAAGGTTTAGAATACGACAAAAATCACAAGTCTTTTTCTGGTATGTGCTTTTTATGTAAATTCAGAAACAAACCAAAAATATATATATATTAGTGTCAAGAAAGCATGCAACATGCACAAAGGAGCTTTTCTTTTTTCTTTCCAATGTAAAATAAATGTCATCTTCTATTTCTAACTATCCCCACTGTTATATAAAAAGTGGAAAATCTACTAACAAATGAATACTTACAACTCTTTAACACATAAGTTTAATTACATTACCTAATAAGGCCACATTTGATCCTTATTGTAGAGGTATAGAAACTCCCAAAACAACATAGGTAAATGCTGCTGCTCCATGTTGTCTATAAGAGGTTGAAGAAAAGTTCCTGTTTCTGAAGAAAACTTAGGACATTGGAACAAATAGTGAGAGCGCATCTAACTTGAAAGCATCCTTTTTGTGTTATAGCTTTCATGGTAGCAGGAAACACTGTGCAAGCAGCCAAGTGAGAGAGGCAATTAATAATCTTGTTTAGCTTTGCCTATGAACCATGAAAAATGACCAAAAACGCGATATCTGTAACTATGCAAAAGGTGGCACTTAATGGTAACCAACAGTTTTCTAAATTGAACCCAAGGCCCACTCATGAAAGAAAAATCTTGATGGGTAATAGAAACGTAACTAACTTTTCAATAATAGTGAGGAATCTATTACTGCCACTTTGCTAGCCTAGTATAATCCCAAACTACATTCTAAATTGTATTCCATATCAACAGATAATAATATCCACCTTCCATTATCAGAGAAGCTTCTCTCTATTGCAAATGGAGCTCATCATAGAAAATGACAAATGGACACAATGCAAGATCAAACGGCCAGGGAGAGCACAGTCTAAGTGGATCCATCAACATCACAGGTCCTGCATCTATGCATCAAAAATTATCACAGAAGAAGAGGAAGAAAGATTGTAGGTGTCCAAATACCAAAGAACCTGCCGTGAAACTCTTTGTCTTAAAAATGCATAAGTAAACATCACCAGAACATTAGCAATATCCATAGACATGATAATGTAGAATGGGAAAATTTATCACAGGTCACATCCCTAGACAAAGAACTATAGGCAACTAATAACTGCTTGGAGGGAGGATTAGCCTCTTCCTGGGATAAAACCACTTAGCGGTCATCCAAAGCAGTCATCAGCCCTGAAACCATATACATACACACACATAAAGACACTCAGCATGCTGTATCTCTGAATTTGTGATATGTGTGTGTGTGTGTGTGTGTGTGTGTGTGAGAGAGAGAGAGAGAGAGAGAGAGAGAGAGAGAGAGAGAGAGAGAGAGAGAGAGAAAAGAGGCTATCTTGCTATCTATTTGAGAAGGAAGAGGCATGAAGAGAAAGGTCTGAAAAGAGGAAAGAAGGGAAATTTGGTGTAGTATTATTTTAATTTAAAAAATCTTTTGGAAATATAAACTAATTAAATCATTTTCACTTTCTCTTTTCTTCTTTCAAATTCTCCAATGTAACTTCTTGCTCTAGGCATAACTTAGCAACATTTACATAACTACATTTTTAAAAATTTAAATATAAAAGAAAATACTGATTTACTTGTGAATTTCATTAGAAGGGAAAATCTCATTTATCTCAATATAGACATGTAAGTAACAAAGGTATGCATCATTAAAGTTAGGGTTGAATGCTCAATATCATCAATAAATTTGCCTAATTTTTTCATTTCATCTTACATAAAGGACAAATTATATGAATCATTGACTGATACTGCTACAATAAATTAATAAATAATAAAGTAAATAAATATTTAAATAATCAACATAACAAAATGAAAAGAAGGTAGTTATTATTTTATATTTATAAACTATAAAAATAACATTGTGATATTTAATATTGACTGTCAACTTATTTAGGCAGAATAAGGTCTGTGAGATCAGTGGAACTCACTGATATAATTCCAAAGACGACTAGATAATAAGAGAACTGACAAAACCTGTGATTTAGTTCATTGGATGAAAATGCTAATGAACTACTGGATGGTCATAGATGTGTGAGGGCTGGTCTCTTGGTTGAAGACTGTCATGATGACATACTAATGAGCCCTACATCTTTTCCTTAGCCCCTTCTTGCTATTTTTGTTTGCTTCCTGGTTGTCATGTAGGGAATGCCTCTGCTCTACCACATCTTTGCCATTGTGATGTCCTGTACAACCTCACACTCAAACCATGAAGGGAGCTGACCATGAGCCAAAATAATCCTTTCTTCCTTGAAACTCTTTTAGGTACCCATCAGAGAAATGAAGAGTCTAACTAATGCAGCTATTATTGCTTTGTTTGCTTAGATAAATAGAAATAATTTAAGGAAGAAATCAAGATACCTCAAATCATTTATATTCAACCTGTTCAGAACCCTTGTGGGGTCACATATCAGAGATTTTACATATCAGTTATTTACATTACAATTCATATAAGTAGCAAAATTATAGCTATGAAGTAGTAGCAAAATAATTTTATGGTTGGTATCACCACAACACGAGGAACTCTACTAAAGGTTCACAGCATTAGAAACATTGAGAACCCTGCTCTAGATCAATCCCATAGTAGAAATGAAGACATCGAACTGGCATATATTGAATTAATAAGAAATAAGTGTTGTTGCTACAGTGGAAAACATTGTGAACTGAACAAAAGACAGCATCCTTGTTGACTTCCACAAATCATGGTTTATAAAATGTTTCAAAGTTGAGGAGGGTGAAAATGGATTCTAGTCAGCTGGGTCTCAATAAATGCTTAGAAAGAAAGCCAGGAACACTGTCAGGCTCTATTAGCAGTTTAACTAATGCAAATGTTGAAAACCTATTCCAGATGTGGCTATGCTTAATATACTACCATATTCACTTACCCAAATTGCTGAAAATTTTTTTTGGTTTCCATATTCCACCATCGTGTACTGCTCCTGGTTTAAAAGCTTTTATTAACTATTTTTAATGATATTTTAAAATTAAGATGTTGTAATACATAGTTATTGTAATATCTGCTCTATAAATTAGGGCATAAGAGTGTATACTGAGGTGTAACTTTCACTCTGTTAACTCCACATAGTTTATGAGTGGTTCTAAAATTCATAACCACCATACTCTATATGATTTAACTTAAAGATTTTCATATGCAATCATAAGGAAAACAAAAGAACATCTCTCAGATACTTAAAAGATACATTAAAATTTCACGAAAATGCATTCTGTTGAATTAGGAAATGATTTCTTCAAGTCTTGAGACTCTTTGACTTGATTTACTTCACTTTCAAAAAACGCAGAATATTGCCCAAGTTACAAAGAAATATATGTTGTCAGTGAATGCTTGAGTGGAGGAAACAGGAGTTAGAAATACCAACAACTTTCCTGTTGTGAAAAACAGGTCTTGCTTTTCCTATGTCGTTGACTGGGAAAAAAATGTCACTTTTCATATCAGTGGGTGAAAACAAATTTTAAATATGCATTACTAAAATAATTTATCATAGATTTCATTGTTATATTGCCTTCTGAAAATGGGGTCTATATGAAATTAAAGTATTAAAAATGAAATGTTATATTTACAGTGAGGTTGAATAAATTAGAAGTAAAGAAAAAAATGACAAAATTTTATGAACAAAATAATAGATACTTTAGTGCAATATGAGGGCTTGTAATACTGGGAAACCTTTCTGGACTCTGAGCCAGGATGGAAGAAGCGATTGATAAGTTATTGGGTTTTTTTTTTTTTGTCCTTCTTTTTTCCCTCAACTATCAAACAAGACTAAAGAGAATGATTGTGTCATTTTCTTATCTTTTATGATTAGTCTTTCAGATTTCATTTAAAATGTAGTATCTGTGTATTTTAGGTCTTCGTCTATTAGGGACAAAGTTGGGGACTCAATCTGTACTCTAATGTCTGTGCATGAAGTTATACCTAACACTTGACTCACTGTTCACTAGGGATCTGTTAGAGAACCGAGAACCACAGTCTGCAGATGCAAAGTGTCAGTAGGAAACTCAGGACCAGAGCTGAAGTGAGGTGATAGCTCTCCTGTGCATGTTTTCCAGGGCCGATGTTGCAGAAATTTTTGTGATTTTGATGCCATGATAAGGAAATGGTTCACAGTTTGCTTATATGTTTATGCATTTTTTTCCTCTTTAAGAAACTATTCCTTTTAATCTGACTTGGAGTTGTTAGAAAACTGTTTCTATACTCTTGACTTTGATTAACTTTCTCATTTGAGCCATTCCTTCTTAAGCTAGCGGCACAAATGTCATTGATCACCAAAAGAGAGAACTTGATAATGCTAATGCTAACTGAACAGCACTGCTCTGAGGGTAGGGATGTCATCTCCTGTTACCTGTTCATGTTATTGCCTACAGAAGAACCCAGAGGAGACAACAGGAATCCTGCGGACAATCTTGGAGTAGTCACATTAGGAATTAACCAAACCAAAACATGTTCTTGTAAATGTGACTAGATCTTGTGGTTTAGACTTTCTAATTTAAATCAAATTACCATGATAGGAATTTAAAAACACAGAGTAAACAAAGATTGGAAGTCCAAGCTTCAATTGTTCTTTTCAACTTCACGAAGCTTCAGCCATGGAATTAAAGATGTAATTATACGATTTACAAAGGCGGAAATCTTCAAGTGTAATTCAGATCATCTAGGCCTTAAAATCTCTGTGTATCCCATGATGGCAGCTTTGCCTTTCTGTGCCCAAACAATGCAATTTCAGTCATCCAGCAGGTGGAGTTAGGTCACCTAATTTCCAACAATGTTATCACAAAAAGACTGCTGGCAGGAACCTGACTCAGTACAACAGCCAGGCCCACACAGAGTCCCTGGAAGACACTTCCTCTTTCTGTCTCTGCTGCAAACTGAATACATTATGAAAATTTTCATTATTAGCAGTACAGGATTTTCTCAGGCTTTTTATGTTAGCTTTGCTCTGTCTCTTCTGTCTGAGTAAAAAGCAAGAGAATGTGTGGGGGAGATTTCTTGATTCTGTTAAACTTTGATTCTATCATATTACACAGTGAGAAAATATCAATTTAGATGGAGAGATATATGATTATAAGTGGATTTATTATAGCTTGGGACACAAATGCAAGTTCAAATTTGGGTCTCTCTCTCTCCTCTCTCTCTCTCTCTCTCTCTCTCTCTCTCTCTCTCTCTCTCTCTCTCTCTCTCTCTCTCTCTCTTTCTGTGTGTGTGTGTGTGTGTGTGTGCTTGTGTATACTCACACACATGAGATTGTGGAGACCAAAGATCACTATTAGGTTTCCTTCTGTGTACTCTGTCATATTCTTTTGCTTCAGAATCTCTTGATGAGGCAGGAGATAGTCAATTCAACTGGAACAGTTGATTTATCAGGTATAGGGCTACTCCTGTGTCTGCTTCTACGATACTGGGATTACAGGGATTTGCCACAGTACCCGCATTTTTGCCAGGATGTTGGAGAATTGAAATCTATTTCCTATATTCGACTCCTAATCAATTCAGTAATTGCTTCATCTTTACAGCCCTAGAAAACATCCTTATCACTAATCGACACATATCTTCTACATTCAGCCAAAGAGATCCAGATATCTATGATGTATCAGTCTAAATATTATAATGCAAACATCGTGTGCTTGGATGAGGTGAAGTGTATATGGTGGAGATAATAGTAACATAACAGTTAAACCAATAAATGTAGAAACTATGTGTAAACATGCCATGGACACCCGGTGGAGGTCATAGGCCAATTCTGTACACAGTTCCTGGATGTGAACTGTATATTCCAGTTATTTCTCTTAAGCAGCAAATAACAAAATCCCATGTGATATGAGTTTCTAATGAATTGCCCATATTTTTTTTTTCTGCAGTTACTATGCAGCATGATGTATAAAACATGCACTTAGGACCTAACAAATCATTTGGTGCAGGTTTAGGGGTTAAAAAAAAAGAAAGAAAAGCATTTAATTACAGAAGACAGATACTCTTGGTTTAATGCCTTTGGCTGCTTTTTCACCGTGCTTTGTACAGAATAATGGTTCACACAGTTTGTTTTTTTCCACAGGGGCAGAGGGAGAGTTAATGTATCATCCTTATATCAGGCAAATTGGGTCATATACATTTTCTTTCCTAAACTCACATTCCTTAACTGTATGGACACTGGGTACATGTGGTATACAGAGGCAATGAAGAAGGAGACAATGCTTTGACATAAAATGTATCTCTGCATATAGATTATATGGAGAACATGTGGCCAGAAATTATCACAATAAAGTAGATCATTCTTTAATGTGGGATTTTTATCTGTGAATTAAGGAAACAAATTTTTGCCAAGTTGATGAGATTTGTTAGAAAAATTCTGCCCTGTTTTTCATAAATTAATGCTAACATTAAAAGAAGCAATAATATGCATTAGTGTGATGAAGCCTCATGGTATCTAAGAGAAAGGAAAAAAAAAGGAAAGGCTATACAAAATTTGTCAGTTTCAGCCAGAAAAGCCATTTAATAAAATGTTAAACCCAGAGACTTTGGTTGGTTGGAGAAGTGTATGGAGTTCAGATAGCAATATTAAAGATGTGACAGGAGTTATGACGGTGTTCTTTTCTAACCGCACCTTATACTGAAGGATTTTCATTCCTGAAATTTAAACAAATAGCAGATATAATTGAAAAACAATAAGAGATAAAATGGCATATAGGTAGTTTACAATAGGTCAAATAGAATTTGAACAAGTATCAGAGAGTGTTTCTGACAGCCCGGTGTTTCTTCAGAAGCCTAGTGGTCCAAATGTCCTGTTCCCCTCCTGCCACACATCTTCCCATTCAGTAAAAACTACTTCCTAGAGGAACATCTTTTTTTTTTTCATACTTTCCTTTGGATAGTGAGAATTTGTGCAAAAAAAAGTCCTTATTTTCACTCATCAATTAGGTGTACCACATGCCTCTGCCTTGCATAAGTCCATGATGTTTTCAGTTATGGGAAGTTGTTGACTTAGGGAACTAATTCATGTCTAAAAAACAAGTAGACTACAGGCATGTCTTTCAAAGATCACTAAAGAACATTCAAAGGCATTTTTCCTTACTGGGAGAAAAATGAAAAGAAGATTATCTCTTCAAGAAGTAATATACTTTAATGTAATATAGTTCCAAATGAATTCTGATATGTTCTGTATCTTCTTTCAGAGAAATATTTGGAACTGTTTTCTGGTTATACACTGATATTATAGACTCACACAGACTGGGTGGCAAAATACTTGATAAGAATTTGGAATTATGAAAAGTTCAAAAACTATCAGTTACATCTATTGAGTTTTGTGTGATGTTCTAAATCCCACCATGGATAATGCATAGAGAAAGAGAGGGAAAGGAAGAGGAAGGGAGAGAAAGATGGAGAGAAGAAATCAGGGAGAGGAAGAGAAAGAGAGGAAGAAGAGATTTTGTGTGTGTGTGTGTGTGTATGTGAGAGAGAGAGAGAGAGAGAGAGAGAGAGAGAGAGAGAGAGAGACGATCAATGTTACATTCGTGACAAACCCACTCCTGCTATGATGACATAAATAGCTTTGTAAGAACAAATTTAGGCACTCCTTAAAGACTTTGCCTCTCAGTACTGTTGCACGGAGAATTTACATATACAACAACAGGAATTTCAGGGCCACATTCAAACTTTAGCTTATGAACTTTTTATTGCCCGTGTATGTAAAGAAAATCAGCTTGTATGGAAAATGGGAAAATGGTATTCATCCTGCAAAGACTTACTTGTGTTAGAGGGCAGTGTCTTTTTTTTTTTTTTTTTTTTTTTTTTTTTTTTTTTTTTTTACAGTGAGCAGGTGTGGTCTTCATGGTGTATTCTTACAAGAATTTCTGGCTTCTGTCCAGATTACTCATAAACGGCACCTGTCAGAGACCAAAGCCTGCCATCTCCCCTTGAGAGGGAGCAAGAATGTTTTGACTCTTTTATTCTTTATGAGTTTCAATGTTAAATGTTTGTTTTATCCACACAGAGGCCCAGGCTTCTTTTAGAGAACAAACTCATTACCAATGTTGGAACTTGCAAAACCTGCTGCCGGTCTGGAACAAACAAAGCTTACCTATCAGCCTCCACCCCCTCCCTACACCTACCTACTCTCAACTGGTTTCCAACATACACCAAGTTCTCTCTAGGAGATTTGGCAAGGACTGGGTTTGTACACTGTTGTAGTTCAAACAGAGCAGAACAACAAACAATGGATCTCTTTTCCACACTTAACCACCAGTGAGAAAATCCATTCCTCTACTGGACACACCCTAAAGCCATAGGTAAAGATGGTCTGAGAACAGAGGACCACTTAAAAGCACACACTAAAACTATTCGCTCTCTTCGTGAGTAGGTTCTTTCTTCTTGTTGTCTTTACTTTGTGAGGACATTTATTTTCCCACGATACCTGAATACGAGCGAAATTAAACATGGGAAATGAGATTCATTAGGTAAAGAGCATAAGCAAAAATAAAAAAAAATGCATTTCTATAAGTAAAACTTTTCAATTTTGCATTTATTATGAAAATACCAAAGAGGAAATCAATGCTTTCACAGAGAAAAGTTATGTAGCTCATTCTTCAATCTCAAATTGATCAATAGTAGAGGGATTTATTCTTGATGCCCCTGGGCCAAAATGGTAAGGACACTTTTTTCACACATTTCTTTCTTTTGATATCCTCATCTGACAAAAATTCTCTGGTTTAGACAAGTACTCAGAATTTAACTGGGTAGCAGCTCCAGGCAATCTCACCTGTCATGGCTGCTGAAAGACACTCTTGAGTCTTCCCTTGAGTAAAATATGACGCTAACGTGGTGGCACCGTGTCAAGATTTCTGACTTTCACCATCAAGGTCTTACCTTCAGTCACGTCATTTGAGCAGATGAGTGACCTCGGCAGATTTCTGTCCATTGTTTCTTGTTGTGACTGTGTCAGGCAACAAGATGTGCAATTGTCTCCCAGAGGACAGCCAGGTGATTATAATCTAAAGTTCTGAAAGAGTTAGTGCCATTCTTCTACAGTAGCAGAAGTTGCAAGGACTTTTCACATGTTGTTAGGCCACACACACACACACACACACACATACACACTCACTCACTCACTTGCTATAGCTGTGGGAGAGCTATAATTTTGCTCTTTGTTATGAAATTAGTCTGCACCTCCAACATCCACTGAAAATAAGGGTACCTAGATAATCTGTATTTTGGAAATATAGATAAAACATTTTTCACTTAGAGACAAATCTTTAATTGCTTTTAGAAAATTTTTCTATGCATTGTTTGGGACCTTTAAGTGTAGGAAGTCATTTTAGATAGTTCTAGATATTTTTCTTCTTAATATAGATACATTGATAAAAATAATATATGCATTTTATAAGGAAAAGGAATATCTGTAAATTTAAAAATATCGAAGAGCATCTGGTTGATCATTTTCGTTGACCAGCATGGGAGATAGACAGTCATGTTGGAACCACTAGAAATATCTTCAGGAAATGAACATTTAGCCTTCATTTAAAGAGTGATTCTTAACCTACTCATTGTAACTAATGCATTTAACATGATTAATTTTTGTTTGCTTGATCGTATTTTGAGACTTGATTTCTGTGTGTAACAACCCAGTTTTCCTGGAACTCAAGCATTAAGACCTGAGTTCAATCTTCCAGGGGATACAACACCCTCTTCTGGTCTCTACATACATACGCATGCCATTCACATAGATAAATTTATTTTAAATTAATTAATTAAATTAAATGTAATACTGTGAGGGGCACTGAAACTCAATGGTAGTCTAACATGTAATATATAGGGCATAAAAGTATGTGCTTATACTCTCAGTGATCAAGGAGGTAGAAAGGGGAGGATGCCTTGGGTCCAGTGTGAGAATCTGTTAAACAAACAAACAAACAAACAAAAATCTAATGTGGTTCCTAAATACACCCGAAACTGTATTCTTGGTTGCACATATAATCATACAAATATATGTAACTTTCACCCATAGAAAAAACACACCACCACCACCATCATATATAACTATTTATACAAAAGTAAAATAAATACAAATGATAAATTTCAACATTTTTCTGGGCTTTCATTGTACTGATTTTAAAATGTTTTAAATCCAGCCATATTATCCACACATAGTTTTCTACTGTTCAGTAATATGATTACATATTACCTGCATACATTTATTTTATTTTGTGCCAAAATATCAACAGAATGAGAGTACTAGAGTAATTCAAAAATATTGACCTATATTTTAAACATAGAGCATCATCAAGCATCTAGAGCCATTTTGTAATAATAAAAAGAAATTCTGAATATGATGGATTGTGTGCATAATTACAATTTCTTCATATCATGTTTCTTTTTATTTTCATGCTTACTAGGGTAGCTAAATTTTTATGCTCAGTACCCTAACATTTGATGCACATTCTTGTGTGGCTCAGAGAGCTCTGAACCTCCCTAGTAGCTCAATAAAATCTTAGTTGCTCCATATAATGAAAGCTTCAAGCCAAAGCCCTCAAGCTTAAAAAAGATAAAAGATAAAAGGAAGAAATATATCGACATTTTTCTCAAGTCATGAACATTTCAGTGCAATAATTCCTTCCCCGAAAAAAGAAAGAAAAGTAGGAATGTCTTCTTTGTTTATGCTTTTGCCATGGTCTTGATAAATGACAGAAGCTATGAGCCCAGGAATATGTGAATTAGACAAGATCGATGGTGATGCCTTTATTCTTACTACTCTTTGTGGTTATGAGAATCTGTAATTCAAAGTTTATAGAAGCATCATTATCACTAGTGACAATTCTTATTCAAAGATCTCTTGAGTAAAAATAACTTACAACAGGGTGCTAGATATCAATATCACTAACTTTAAATCTGTAAATATTTCTCTACTACAAAATATAACAGAATATTATTATGAGAAGAAAGGTAAGGAAATCAAATGAAAGTCATATACTCTTAGATCAGTTTTTAGGTCTCCCACATTTATGTCATTTTGAAAATTGCAAAGAAAAACACATTTATTACCAAGAGCATATATGAGATACAAACATCTGCTTTCATGTTTTGTCTGCTAGGAACCACTGGTTTATCTTAAACTAATATGTTTTCATGAGTTCATAACTGGGAAATATGCAACATGATGTTAGTACTAGCAGGAAGGCCATTTATATAAGCTGTAAATTGATGCCCACCTTTATTCTTAAGGAAATGAAATGTGGAATGGAAACTAGGCTTGTGAATTCCGTCCCAACAGTGTACACTCTAAGATAGTCTTCGTTCGTAGCACTGTGTGGTCAGCAGCATCACCTCAGCTCCCTGGTACTCCTTAATACATAAAGGCTGGATTGGTTGCCTGGAGGCTTCATCTCAGCTCCTGGCATAAGCTCCCTCCCCTGGGAGTTACCTCAGTCCAAACTCCAACTCTGAGAAAGCCTGCCAAATGGTAACCCCTCCACAGCGAAGGTCAAGACCACTCCCACAGGCTATTTAAACTGCCCCCCCACCCAGAGAATGAACATGTGGTCTCTGGGTTTTGCATGGTCTCCCCTTCATTCTCTTCCCCGCTCCGAGTTTTCCCAGGGTCACCCAGGAGCACTGCATTAAACATGGGCATCTTTTAATTCAGTCTGATTGGGATTATTTGCATCAGCAGAGAAGTTCACATTAAGAAAATAATACTTAACAAGGATGAATCAAGTTCTTTCAAATAAAGATTATCTTTGCAAGAAAAGAGGAGGAAAATATCCTTCATTTCTCCTGTAGTTGTATTCTTCCATGAAATTGATACCTTTTCCCATGGGAAGAGTACTGGAAATTCTGCTAATTCTGCTCCCAGAATGGCTATCCCAAGACTTAAGAAGGCTAAACACTGTAGAGAAGACAATGCAACAAGTTCAAGTCTTTTCTTCCATATATATATAAATTTGTTCAAAATACAGTAAGCAAATGCATTGAGTTTTTATATTATTTCAGTTAATTCAGATAAAACTATTTCAGGATTAATACCTAAGTATCTCTGTAAAATTATAAACTAAACTTTGAATCATGTGATTGGCCTATTTGCTATGTCTTTATCTAGTCATTTCCTTCATTCATTTCTCCCCACACCTAAATCACAAATACAAGCTCTCATTGCTTTGAAAACTGATGTTCCCCAATCATCATATCAAACACAATAACAGGAAAACTGTTATTTTATTTTTAAAATATATTTTAAAATATATTTTAGCATATATTAAAATAATTTGATAAAAGATCATTTTTATTTGAAACATAGAAAGTTAAATTCAACTCGGTATATACTCATTGGTAGTTAATAATTGCGAATAATAATATGGTTTACTTTGGAAGGCTTAAATGTTGTTCCATCTGCTAAATTATTTTTTGTGTTAAGAAATAAAGCAAATGAAGAACTGAGTAACAACCAACCAGAAAATGGAAATTTCTCCCATGCTCATGAATTAATAGGATCAACAAAGCAAAAATGGCAGTCTTATCAAAAGCAATCTACAGGTTCAATGCAAGTCCCATCAAAATTCAAACACAATTCTTCACAGAACTCAACAGAACAAATACTCCACTTCATATGGAAAAACAAAATATTCAGGGGAGTTAAAATGATCCTGTACAATAAAGGAACTTCCGGAGGTATAATCATTCCTGACTTCAAGCTCTACTGTAGAGCTATAGTAATAAAAACCAGCATGGTACTGAGAAAGAAACAATAAGCAAAGACTTAGACACTCAAATTACTTCCCATTTGTTCTCTGTGTTCTGTTGTTTTAGAATGCAGTTAGGTGTGTGTTTGATTACTAAATAGATCCCAGATCAAAGACTGCTATATCTGGAACCGTCCATTAGCTTGCCACATTTCCAGATTCATGCTGCCTAGTCCTCTGTACAAGCACCCAGATTGTCCGTTTGACATTGGAGGAAGAACTGGCAGGTACTAAGGAATTGTAAATTTACTTCGAAGTCTATAACTGCAGGCTTAAAGCAAGGATGTAGCCTGAAACAACAGGGGTGAGTTTGACCCTTAACTAGGAAAACCAAGAAATAATAGGATGTATAAAGTTAAAGGCGTACATGACTTACCACAGCAGTTGCCTACATGAGTAAGATACCAGTAAGTCAAATACAGGAACAAAGTTTAGAAAGGAGAACCTTAGATATTCAAAAGAATTCACAGAAGCTTGCTTTGATTTTCACCTTATATAACCTTTCAAGCTTACCTTCCATTACTCCTGGCTTAGTCAGGGAGACAGAGATTCCTACTGTGTGAGTCCCTGCTGTTTGTTATAGTTTGGCACTGTATCTGAGCTCTCATGTCTGGTATTTGCATTAGGTAAAAACATACTTTTATGTGAGACATGCAGTTTTGAATTTATAGACATTTGTTTTCTCACATACTGTGTGCCCCTTGGCAATAGAGTTAACTTTTGAAATCTTGGTTTTATCATTTGTGCTGCAGGGATAAAACAATAGCAACTGCTTTGCATAGTTTCAATGAGGAAGATGTATCAGAGTAACTTTTAATGACTATTTATTGAGTGTCAATGGTATTCACAGCATTGTTCTATTCCCTACCAACACAGAAAGCCAAACAAGATTCTTATCTTCCCAACATTCAGGATTTTATGGGTGAAAGAGAAAATAATCATGTAACTAGAACGTAGATAAGATAACAGAATCAAATCTGGTAGACATGACAGTGAAAAATATGAGTTCAAGTAGTACATTTATGGGGGATATCAAGAAAAGTCTTTAGTATTTGGAGAAAAGTGATTAAAATAATAATGTACAATACAATACATATTGCCAAGCACATTATTACATAGAACAGTTCTGAATCTCCATGTGCACTCCTGGCTGTCAATGAAGAGAGTATACTAAAAATTAAGCCCACATTAGACTCATATATTGAGCTATTCACGATTAAAGTCCTCCAGTCATTTTCTGAAGATCACCAGTTAGTCATGATGGTTATTTAGAATTATTAATTCTATAAGGCCAGAATAATGAGAAAGCTGATAGAAAGAGATCAATATGTATTCTAGAGACATGGATGTAAATTTTGAGTAGAGTGATGAATTAGAGATGTTTGAGTAGTTCCCAGAATAAAGTAAAGAGTTGATATCTTTGAAAGATCAAGAAAGGGGGAAAAACAAGAAAATCGTGAGGTCTTAGTGACAGATAAGATTTGGCATTTGTGGGACACAGTAACAAGCAAGAATGTGAGAAGACAGTGCCATTAGAAATAGAGTGGAAAAGGAAAAGGTTTGACCATGGGTTAGAATGAGAGATGTAATGATTGTGCCTCATAGTTCATGGCAAGTTTCTAAATAGAAGAAAGATCAATCTTAAAAAGCTTTAACTGTTCTTGTTTAATGTTATATATTAACTATTAAGAAAAGAACATTACAAATTAGGAATTTCTTGTCAATATTAAAGCAGGAATTATTAAATTATTTTTAAAGATTTATTTATTTATTCTATGCATATGAATGCTCTATCTGAAAGCCTGACTTTTTTCCAGAGGAGGACATCGGATCCCACTAACGCTTGTTGTGAGCCACCATATGATTGCTGGAAGGTGAACTCAGGACCTCTGGAAAGCAGTCTATGCTCTTACTCACTTAGTTATCTCTCCAACCCCATTAAGTTCTTAAAAATGCAACTAGGTTTTCTCTCCCCATCTCCCCTAACCCTCATCCCACCCCACCCCCAAGATCCAAGGGAAGGAGGGGGGACTTGGGGAAACAGGAGGATCGGGATAAAGGAAGGTTGGATAGGTGAGCACGGAACCACAATTCTTAGTTAAGGGACCCACTTTAGGGTGGGCAGAAGACTTGACTCTAGAGGGGCTCCCAGGTGCCCAAGCTGAGGTCCCCAGTTAGTTCCCTGGGCAGCTGAGGATAGGGAACCTGAAATGACCCTACCCTAGAGCAATACTGACGAATATATTGCATATCATCCTAGAACTCGCATCTGGCAATGGATGGAGATAGAGACAGAGACCCACACTGGAGCACTGGACTGAGCTCCCAACGTTCCAATGAGGAGCAGAAAGAGTGAGAACATGAGCAAAGATGTCGGGACCACGAGGAGTGCACCCACCCACTGAGACAGTGGAGATGATCTACTGGGAGCTCACCAAGGCCAGCTGGACTGTTACCAGAAAAAGCATGGGATAAAACTGGACTCTCGGAACATGGCGAACAATGAGGGCTGATGAGACGCCAAGGACATTGGCACGCGGTTTTGATCCTACGCAATGTGTTGGCTTGGTGGGAGCCTAGCCAGTCTGGATGTTCACCTTCCTAGATATGGATGGAGGGGGGAGGACCTAGGACTTACCACAGGGCAGGGAACCCTGACAGCTCTTTGGACTGGAAAGGGAGGGGGAGAGGAGTGGGGGGAAGGGGAGAGGGGTGGGAGGAGGGGGAGAAGAGTGGGAGGAGGGGGAGAAGAGTGGGAGGAGGGGGAGGGAAATGGGAGGCTGGTGGGAGGAGGTGGAAATTTGTTTTTTTTTTTCTTTATCCTCCTTTTATCAATAAAAAAAAAGAAAAAAAAATTAAAAAAAATGCAACTAGGTAATTATTGAGAATTTTGAAGAGTTTTTACATATAAGGATTGTAGTCACTATAAGTCAAAACTGAAAATATCTTAAGTGATTATTAATATTTAATTTATACTGTAAAATTTATTCATTTGTTGTATTCAGTTTGGCATTTTTAAATTCAGAATTCTGTAATACTTACACACAATTTAGAACATTTTGGATATTCTATCTAGGATTGTTTTGGATTAAACATGTTTCAAACTCAAATAATTCCATCAGATAATGGAATATTTGCATCTATATTTGAGATTCCTTGTGGATGGACTGCAAGTCTAAATAAGAAATGTATTAGTTTTATGTCACACTACACACAATTTCTGAAGGTGATTTCCCTGAAAATATTCTTGTACCCACATTTTGAATATAATCTATCAAATAAGGCTAACTTTGAAATATTCTACTGTGGTATCCAATAGTCTAAAACTTCTGGACTTTGAATCATTATTTTTATTGTAGATTGGGGTGTTAAACTTCTATTAGCATAACTTGAAAATTCAAGCAGCCACCAATCATTGCTTATGCCTCTGATCCAGCAATAGCCAAATCATTAATATACCATTTTCTCCACAGATTTGCCTGCTATTGGTATCTAATTAGTT
The DNA here is from genome assembly GCF_037038515.1 of Microtus pennsylvanicus. Lineage (NCBI taxonomy): Eukaryota > Metazoa > Chordata > Mammalia > Rodentia > Cricetidae > Microtus > Microtus pennsylvanicus. The sequence continues at coordinate 54,721,419 of NC_134579.1, read as the reverse complement.
GGTATATGTTGATCCAGTCAATATGATATATAGGTGGTTGTGATTGTTTTATATTATCATTTTGTGACTGATTTAAAAGTTCAGCATTGTTTCACAGGCATCATATCTTTTATTGTAGAATAGTAGCCTATTATGTGGACATGCAACTTTCTTTGTTCATAAATTGGTAGACATTTGGGTTATTCCAATAATTTTCTCCACAATGGCTATTATTGCTATGGATATGGGCACATAGCTTTGCTTTACTTTATTTTCATTTCTCTTGGATATAAATAAGCTGCAGACTTGCTTTTGTCTTGAAGTAACTTTAGGTCTAACTTTTGAGAAAATGCCAAACTCTTTTCTCTTTTCCATCTAAGGTCAGACATTTTAAAAATATAATATTCAAAAACAAATTATATTTCCCACAAAGCAACACTCTTTATGTTTATCACAAATCCCCTGGAAAGCTTTGGTATATAACTGTGAGAGCAAAAGCTCTTTGACAGACATGGCAAGTTAGAAAAGGGAAAGAAGTGTCAGCACACACAAGACCATTGTCTTATGCATGTAATCTTGGTGGGGTAGGCTTGATGTCAATTGAAGGGTAGAAATACTCTATGGCACTTGTACCGTAGCTAAAAGGAATGATTATGACATTTAAATGTTTGACAACACATGGATTTTAAAATATGGTAAAGGGTTGATGCAAGCATTTAGGATCCATTAGACTAAATTAGCATTTGAAGTACAGGATGAAGTTGATAGGGAATATATACACATTGAGAAAACAGGAGTCCTTGGCCTTAGTGCAGGCCAAGATTTTGGAAAATAATGAGGTTTTCAATTTCAAAGGTGAGAACAGAAACTAAAAATGATTGAAGAGAAAACATATTGAGATGTCCTGTAATGTAAATGAACAAAAAGATTTCAAAGCAAAAATTGCTACTGGCTATTAAATGTTACAGAAAGATGAATAAAAACCCTGATTGTGGTTATTGTTTAGACCACCAAGAAATTGTCAATGCTATCTGGTCATCTTCATGGAATACTGAGAAAAGGTTCCTGGGTATATGCTGAAATTGGGGTAATTTCCCTTAATATTTCCTGGGATAAAAGACATACATATATTATCTAAGGAGATATGAGCTCATAACAGTTTTGTGTTATTATTGCCTCTTTGTTTACTTGAAGACATATTTTTTGGTTTTATAAAGAAGAAAATGACAGAAGATGAAAACAGTAGTAGATTCCGAGTTGAAACAATATATAATTACTGGAAAGCAAAAAGGAGAAATGTTAGTATTGGGTTAGAACATGAAGAGGATAGCTCATGGAACCTAGCACCTAGCAAAGTTGATGGTGGAAATAAGTGGAATTCAGCTTCTGGTAGCTTCTATTTCTCATTAATGTAAGAATGTAAGAAGCATTTATGAGAAGAGGAAGGACGTGCTAAAGATGTACTCTCGAGGAGTTATAAAACATACAGGGAATGAGAGAACGAATGTACTCAGGAAACCAGTGGGTTTGTAATCAATCAAAGTAAGTGGTCAAGTCCAGGGGCTGGTACATCATAGGCACTCAATATTTTTGAGTAGTTTTATTATTACCTAAACCCAAGGTTTTTTCAGGCACTTCTGGGATGTACCTCCCACTCACACCAGACATCTTGGCAACCACGTTTCCTGGTTTGCTTTCACATTTCTTGGAAGTCAAAAGCTTCTTTCACCCTTTAATTCAACTACTGAACCCCTTACACACAATTTGATTTGTAATTCAAAAATCACTCCTCGGAAAAACTTCTTTGTTACCTCTAATGACATTTACTTTTCATTTTCTTTTTGGTTTTCATTGTAGTCAAACTCATTAGCAAACATTATTTGATATAATTACTTGCCTAAAAGCCTTGATAAACTCCCACTGGCAAAGAATAAATTCCAAGTGTCAATTGTAACCCAGAAAGCTACTATGTGAAATATTCAACTGTACCTCACCCTAGGATCTTCAGTGGTTACTTTCATGTCCTCAAAGCAGGCAAACTTATTCCAGCATCAGAAACTGCATGCTTGAAAGTCTCTCTAATTATCACACATTCTTTAAGGTCTTTGACTATTTCAGAGCTCATATGATTGGAATCTTAGTTCAAGGTCCTTTTCCACATTTTCTTCTACAGTTATTCTTCTTTTCCTCTTGCATCAATATGTTACATAGCAGGTTACTTGTGAATAATACTGTTACAATAATTAACTATGTATCTTCTACTTATCCAAAGAGCATAAAAATGCGGGTAAAATGTGAGTCATGCCTAGTATAGTGACACACAATTAAGACAGAATATTGTGGTGCATGATAAAATTAATTCTCAATAAATGTTTGTCTAAAAATTAAAATGGCATAAGTTCACAATGCAATGATTTCTTTCAATTCTAAGGATAGGAAACCTGTGCTAGTCATTAAGGCAGAGACCTATGGATGAATTTCCTTAAAAGATTGCAATGAAATCTGAATTTCAAGTGGAAAAATATCTATTGTGGTGTTTCAAAAGAGAATTTGGCTTCAACCTCTGTAACTGGCACAATAATTATGCCAGAAAAGTACCCACAAGTATCTCAGGAACTCAAGCACTTCTACATAAACAAACCTTCTTGTGGAAGAGCAGGCCACAGGGATATAAGTCCCCAACAAGCTGTTCATTGTTCTGAATCAATAATATTGAAGTATCTACTAGAATTTGACATCCATCATTCTCCGGGATAAGGGCTTACAGTTTTCTCTAAGGTATTGCTAACACCAGATTTGGAACTTGCCCCTGCTTCAGTTCTCTCTCTTGGGAACTGTCAATGCAATAATCTGAATGGACATAAACCCACCTGGAGACCAGCAATGCTTCTTTCAATTCGCTTGTTCTTTACTAGCTGCATGCTCAAAGAGCTCACCATGATGACCTCAAACCCATATTTGACTTGGATTGTACTTTTCTTCTTTGGTTATCTAGGAACAGTTTGTTTATTGCTACAAATCGTTTTCTCCTAGTGTAAAGCACTGGGCACCTAGATCACTGTTGAAAGTTCTGTAATATGAGTTAGAAAATGGTATTTGGGTTTCAGTAAAGTTTGTTTACTTCCCAAGGCTTCCTTTCCTTGCCCTTGCGTTCTCATGTTTGTATTCAAAACTCCTACGTTCATGTATGACAACCCATTAATGGAAGAGATTGATTACATGTGAATCCTGCCTTAGAGTTTATGACTTAAAACAATTATGAACAAGTAATATTAAACAACAACATAGTTCTTAAAATAGTGATATCAGAATTCACTAGGTATCAGATCTGGACAAGATATTATTTCCTTCCTAGAACATAAAACTGAGTTCACATCTTTTTGCTAGAAATAAGGAGGTGTTTTCTTCCCTTCTATATTATGATCAGTACTTATGTAAACCTTGAAGGGATGACTTTCAAATAGAAAGAGCAAAATAGTGAACTTTAGTTTGGCTCCTTCCTGTGATACAAGACACATGTCTCAGCTGAAAATTCCCTAATCTGCCTTGCTAAGCAACTAGAAATATTTTCTTCTAAAAGAATAAAACCTCCAGACATTTTTACTTTCAGCTTATCATTGTTCCTTTAGTAATAGACTACAAATGTCAAAACCCATTAGCATCCTTGCTATACATTATAAGCAAAATATATACATATATTTTAATTTATAATAATTACATGATAGTTAATGAGCATTTCTTATTAGATCATGTGTTTCCCAACTTTATTTTATTTTACATTTGCTTTGTACAAGATATTAAGTAAACGAATCCTAACACTTCTTTTATATTCCTAATAAGTAATGAGAAATTCATCTTTTTAGTTTAGTAAAGGCAATTTAATATTGATGATTTTTTTATATCTTGGATTTTTTATATTTTTTCAAAATACTTAATCATCTTTATTTCAGTTTTTCCTTACAACAATTGTATGCAAATTGTATGTGACTCAAACAGCAACTAATAATTTTAGGCACTTAAGGAATGCTGAGAGTGAGAGACATATTCTTACCCAGGAAAGAAAGAGCACAGCACTGGTTAGACAACACCAAGAGGTCAGCACTGAAAACATGTATATTTACATATGCAAGTAATATACTTATAGCATATACAGATAGCATTTTATAGTTTCAAGTACTATTTAGAAATATATTTGCATATTCATATATACATGTATAAACATATAAAAAATAGAAGTGATCATAAATTTGAAAAATGGCAGTGAAGGGTGTGTGGAACAATTTGGAGGGAGGAAAGAGGAGAAAGAAATAATGTAATTATTTTACAATATCAAAAATTAAAAGAAAAATGTTAAAAATGATATGAAATAAGCTCAAAACATAGGAACTTATAAATGCAAACAAAATACACAACTTTAATTTTCTAAGCAATATTAATATTAAATGATTATTTTATTATTACTTCTTTGAGAATTTTGTATAACATATTTTTGTCACCTACACCTACAAGGTCTACCACTCCATTACCAACTTTGTGTCTACTCTAAAAATCAAACAGAAATTTTTTAAACAACAAGCTATCAAATACAGTTGCTAATGAACCTTTCTGTGAATTTGCTCTTATTCTACATATAATCCCATAATCCATAGGCAAATACAAAATTGCATGGGCTATTCTGGCCTAATTTTGTGTACATGTACACCAAGAGCAGGCAGGTGAAAGAAAGTGTAATGGAAAATAGTCATTTAGTAAGTCTGTGATCTCAGTAATTTAACCTGGTATCACATGAACAAAGCATTATTCCACTCTTGTGATTAGATAATAATGAAACATGAGCTTTAAAGAGACATTAGGGACAAACAAGTTATTGGTGTGAACCAAACCTGAGTCAACTTCTTTCGCTACTTGGCTCACCTCGGCCTGAAATGCAGCCAAACACCCTCGGTCACCCCACAGGAGATCTGGAATTCGCAACACCAAGAGACTACAGCTGGATCAGCAGATTGATCTGCTATTTCACAGGTGGTCAGCTTATCTGGCAAACATTGGAAGTGCCCCTGGAGCCAAGCACAAAGCTGGCTCTGAGGCAGCTGCGTTTTCTGCAGTCCCAACACTTGGATGCTTAGTTTGGCATTTAAGGAAATAGATGTTAAATCACTTCAGATTCCAAGTCAAGCACATGTGCTAACAGGAGACAGACAAATTGGAAAGTCGATTTCTACCCCAAAATGGTTCCCAACCACAAATCCAAAAATGATTAAACCAAAAAGATAAAATGTTGGTGGTCTGCATTGCCTAAGCTGAGCATTTATTGCATGTTATTTTCCTGAACGATCTCTCCCATCATTGGTGAACACATGCATTATGAAGAGATTGTGTGGGAGATTTGTTGAGAGTGGAATCCTTACTGGGACCCTTATGGTCAATATCACCTGGGAACTAACTGAAATTCAAACTAAATTTCTTATCTCTTCTTAGTGATTTCCAAATATTTATATCTTCAAAGGTCAAGTAATGGTTTTGATACAACACAGAACACATGACTCATCTCCAGGATTTCTTAATTGTGTGGCAAGAACTGGCAATCTGCGTTTGTGATGAGATCCTCAGTTTTGTTCAGGTTAATGGACCATACATTGAGGACTACTGTCTCAAAGAAGCACTTTTCCAACCTTGAGCAAGCATGCTATTTACTTAAACTTTTATAATTCTTTGAGCTACAATGCACCACAGATCATGTGATTTAAGTCCAATAATGGTAATAGTTAAATTCCAAAGTTATGCAAATAATGAGGAGTCCTGTAGTAGAATTGCTACAGGGTAGAAGACACAGATTCGAGGCAATATAGAGTTGAGAATGTCAGATCTGATTAGAAAAATATAATTCATATTTTTAATAAGCTAGATAGCATTTCATTATTTCAACTATAATATTAATAAGACAACCTTTTTCTGAGGTAGGGCTACAAGTTTCATTGCCCAGGCTTCATTTGACTTTACCCTGTATTCTTAGCTGTACTAAAAGTTATAGAAATTCTGCTGCTTCACCCTCCAAAGCATAATACAACCTCCATTCTCTAGTTAGATGCAAGTGCAGCTTCTACTAAATGAAAATACCTATATCATTCTAAAAGACGTACTGATGTATTCAATCATGCTGTCTTTTTTGCTTCTAAGTGTTTCCATTTGACAGTGATTATTAAGTTAGTTTTAATAGGTACAGAGATACTTTTAATGCAGATCATTTGTTCTATGTTTATTAACACACACTACAAAGGAACACAAGATACCTGGTAACCTTTCATTGATATTTGTTATATAATTAAATAGAAGATATATGTAAGATCCATTAGATTCTAAGGATATATTTCCAGATTTTGCATAATGGCAATGTTTTTCAAGTAAGTTTGCTGGTACTTTCAAGTTAAGATGTCTACAATACTTCGAACAGCATCTTTGTTATTTCCTTCACTTTCACAAACATACTTGCTTATGTGTAACAAAAAATACCAAAAGGCCCATGTTTTCTTTACCACTTTTTGTTTTTCATCCTAGGAAGCCATTCTTTGATTTTCTTTTTAGGCCACTGTCTGTGAAAACAAACCAAACATTCATCATCTGCCATCTAACTCAGAAACACAGAACCTAAATTACTGAAAGGGCCTTTTATGTTACTTTTCCCCCTTCTTACAGCAAATTCTACCCCACTTCAAAATACTCAGCTAGGATGGCTATTTGAAAACTAAATGAAAAACTAAATAGAAGAACTGTTTCCATCAGGTTCTCCCTTGACTTAGTAATGAGCAATTACAAAAATAATTCTCCATCAGTGGCTACTGGCTTGGTTTCTACAGTTTCCAGAAACTCTGCTTTTATTTTATCATAAGTTGATTGTTTGCTAATTTCAGCAGTGCCTTACATTGCCACTAGAGTAAAAGGTTTGTCCGATTTTTCCATTGCAGGCTATATTATGCTGAGTGTTTAAACATTTCCAACTGTGTCAGCTTAAACTTCTTCTCTGCAAGTTTCTACCTGTAATGCATTTTTCTACATATTAGAAACGGTCAACAATACAACTTAGCATATTTCTCTCTGATGTCTTGCAACAATAAAAAAATACAAATAAGGCAATTTTCTGATTGCCTCATCCATCAGAGAAGGCAAACTTGTTCATGCATACACATGCACAAATGCATACAATTCACCTAAATTAAACGAGCTAAGTCCCCCACCCCCGGTAAAGCAAAAAGCCTTGTTTAAATTGTTCAAGAATTCTGTCCCTATCATGGATCCTGAGATGTGTATACATGTTTTCTTGCTGACAACACTGTTTTCACTGATGATATAAGTCATAGAAAAAGAGCAATGAAGTCTGTTAGTGCAAATATGGCTTAATAACTTGCTGCTTTGTTTGCTATATGTTAATTATTATTTCATTAATAATTACAAAGTGACTTGACTTAAATCATTTGTCCTTAAGAGCAAATGTAATATCCCATATTTTCTTCAAAATGTACATGATTCCAGATTTTTATATTCTAAATCATTTGTAGCTAATCTTCACTTACAGAAAGAAGATATTCAGTTTCTGAATAGATAGATATTGAGTTTGCTCCTCCAAAATATGATGAGATTGAGGTAACATGCATTGGGATGCTTATAATCTATTATAAAGTCATATAAAAACAAAAAACAAATTGATTTCCAGAGAGTACCTACATATTACTCGTTTTTAAATTTATTTTTTGAGTTTATGTAATATATTTTGTTCATACTCTTTCCTCTTACCCAATGTTCCCCATATCTTCTCTCCTTCCTCCCAACACAACTTCATTTTCTTTATCTCTCTTAAAATAAGTAAGTAAATAAATAAATAGTAAAGAAGTACACAGAAAAACATAGAATCCAATTTGTATTGACCAACTACTCCTGTGAAGGAGTCTTGCATAGATTGTGTTTGTTAGACCCAGTGTTACTTCATTGAATTCAATTGATTTTACCTCTCAAAACAGCTATGAATTACAAAAAGGCTCTGTGCTAGAAAGGGATTTTTATATCCCCTTCCTCTTTTTCAGTCTGGAACTTTGTCTGGTCTTAAATTGGTCTTATTCATGCTGTCAGATTCTCTGTGAGTTCATAGGTATATCAACTCTGCTGTATCTGAAAAATGATTTTTCTTGGACTTGTCTACTGACTTTGGCACTTACAATCTCTCCACTCCATATTCCACATGGATGGATCCCTGAGCCTTGAATGGAGTAATGCGATAACAATACCCCATTCAAATATGAGTAACCCAAGATCACTTTTCAAGTTTAAAGTTGAGTGGTCACTGTCTAAATATTGTCCAATTATGGGAATCGGTATAAATTACCATCTTCTACATAAGCTCACCTCATTAGGCTTGAACAATACACTGATCTATGGGTTTAGAACTAAGTAATCAGCAGTCAATGTTTTATTGTGTTCTTTTATATTATAAATTACAATAATAGCAGTAGGCACGTATATTTAAAGTGTCAAAATACAGTAAATGAGAATATTAGTCTAAGACTTCTGCATATCCTTGCAGATATGAATGTGTTTCTTTGTTCAGTACTTAGGTTCAGCACTTATTAATATGATTTGACATGATATAGTAAGCATCAACTTTGTTCTCTTATTGGTTGTCTGGGTTTTTAATGTTTCTTAGCAGAGTGTTCCACATGGGGATTACTCCTAGTGACAGTAATTTCTTCTGCCCATGCATATGAGCCAGACAATTTGCAGCTTATTCCCAAACACCATTATAACAGAATCTGAAATACAAACACACAGAGAGTTGATGTGGGAGTCTCCTCTGTGTGCTGTGATTACCATTAATTAATAAAGAAACTGCCTTGAAATGTTGATAGGGCAGCACGTAGGTAAGTGGGGAAAACTGGGCTGAATGCTGGGAGGAAGAAGGCAGAGTCACAGAAAGATGCAATGGAGCTGCCAGAGATAGACATGCTGAAACTTTGCTGGTAGGCCACGGCCTCATGGTGATATACAGATTAATAGAAATGAGTTAAATTAATATGTAAGAGCTAGCCAATTAGAAGCTAGAGCTATTGTACAAAGCAGTGAGTTAATTAATATATTTTCTGTATGGTTATTTTGGAGCTCAGGAAGCTGGGCAGCAGGGAATCAAGTGGCCCCCTCCTGCAACAAATGGCACCGGGATAGTCAACTAAATCCATGTAAAACCTGAGAGGGCTTGAAAAGGAATTTTAGACAAAAATAATACAGTTTAACACAGCTTCATGTTGTTTGCCGGCAGCTTGCTGCAGCTTCTTTAAGAGAGATTTTTCTGATTCAGCTGTAGCAGGAAAAAAAAGACATAGCCATTTTAAAATGCTGGCTTTCTGGGGTATGCTGCCAGTGTGACCTCTGGCTCTTTCTGGAGATGGAGCATTTGGAAAAAGTTTGTGAGCAGACTACTGCAGCTTGCTTAACGGCAACAAGGACTGGCTGTGTGCCTAGAGAAGGAGCACTGTGCATGTCCCTCAGAGGTGGTGAGTGCCTCCTCCATGCTGAACTGTGCAAAGTAAACAGGAAGTACTGTATATATCACAGTAATGGCACAACTTAAGTTTTAGACTTGGCATACAAGCAGATAGTACTGTATTTGACCTAGTAATGCCATAGCTTAAGTTTTAAGAAGGGCTTAGCATTTTCTTTTTACTTTTTAATTTTTTTTTATTGAGAAAAGGAAAAAAAAAAAAACAAGTTTCTGCCTCCTCCCAGCCTCCTATTTCCCTCCCCATCCTCCCACCCTTCTCCCCCTCCCGCTACTCCTCTCCCCCTCCCTCTCCAGTCTGAAGAGCAGTCAGGGTTCCCTGCACTGTGGAAAGTCCAAGGTCCTCCCCACTCCGTCCATATCTAGGAAGGTGAACATCCAAACTGGCTAGGCTCCCACAAAGCCAGAACATTAAGTAGGATCAAAACCCCGTGCCAATGTCCTTGGCTTCTCATCAGCCCTCATTGTTCGCCATGTTCAGAGAGTCCAGTTTTATCCCATGCTTTTTCAGTCACAGTCCAGCTGGCCTTGGTGAGCTCCCAATGGATTAGCCCCACTGTCTCAGTGAGTGGGTGCACCCCTCGTGGTCCCGACTTCCTTGCTCATCTTCTTCCTCCTTCCGCTCCTCATTGGGACCTTAGGAGCTCAGTCCATTGCTCCAATGTGGGTCTCTGTCTCTATCTCCATCCATCACCAGATGAAGGTTCTATGGTGATATGCAAGGTATTCATCAGTATTGCTATAGGATAGGGTCATTTCAGGTTCCCTATCCTCAGCTGCCCAAGGAACTAACTGGGGACATCGCCTTGGGCTCCTGGGAGCCCCTCTAGGGTCAAGTCTCTTGCCAACCCTAAGGTGGCTCCCTTAACTAAGAATTGTGCTTCCATGCTCCCCTATCCAACCTTCCTTTATCCCACTCATCCTTTTCCCCCAAATTCCCCCCATCCTCCCCTTCTCCCTTTTCTCTCCCCATCTCCCCTTACCCCCATCCCACCCCACCCCCAAGATCCCAATTTTCTCCCCAGCAATTTTGTTTACTTCCCATAGCCAAGAGGATAACTATATGTTTTTTCTTGGGTTCACCTTCTTACTTAGCTTCTTTAGGATCACCAAATGTAGACTCCGTGACCCTTATTTATGGCTAGAAACCAATTATGAGTGAGTACATCCCATATTCATCTTTTTGGGTCTGGGTTACCTCACTCAGCATTTTTTTTTAAGACTAGTCAAGTGCAGTAGGGCTTAGCATTTTTTAAGAATGTTTCTGGTCAGAAAATAATTATAGATATGCAATAAGGAAATATACAGATAAAAAAAAACCTCTGAATGGGTGACAGTGTTGGATAAGTGTACATAGGCTTGGAAGAGAGAAGAAAAAGAGTATAGAGAGTAATAAAATAAAGTTCATGCTTTAACCAAAAAGGGGTAAAGAAAAAGAGTACAGATAGTCATAGATTAAAAAAGTAAAGAAAAATAAGCCATGTATAAATGGAAAATTCACAGAGAGTATGGATTATGTATATTATTGTATTATCTTTTGATTTTTGACAGTTAATGAGATAAGTACAAAGAGATATTCCATTGTATGGGCTGCTGAGATAAACCAGCATGTATATTATAAAGGTATTATAACTTCCAAATTTGAGTCTAAGGATATGTTGCTTTGGAAAAGAGGTTCTTCTTTTGCTTCCACAAAAGATAAAAACCTGTGGACTGCTTCCAGACCAACATGGTTTCATGGCATAAGACCCCCTGAAAGGTTGCTGTAAACACTCCCACAAAGAAAAATACTTCATCCAAAAAACAGCAGGAAGCAGTTTGGAGAGAAATAACTATGCCCATATTCCCAAATATTTTTTTATAATTGTTTGTTTACATTTAAAAGGGGATATGCTATAGAGATGAATAATTTTCTTTGATATGGATCTTGGTTTATTGATACAAATTTAAGGTAAATTTTATTATACTGTATATGTATATTTCTACTTTTGATTAAGGTATTTTGTTTATGTAGTTCATTTAAAAAATGTAATGTATAATTAAGAAATATAAGTTAATAGATAGTTATCTACAATAGTCAAGATTGTAGTCATGTTAGTTAGGTTTTCTAGGTATATAGAGATATTTTTCAGTTAGTTATGTAGACTTCAAATCTTTCAGAGACCTTCACAATATGGAATTTAAATATATTAAAAATTTGAGACTTTTCATGTCAGTGAGACAGGTCTGCTCCTGGAAGCATCAATCTACTTCAAGAGGAAGATGGGCATTGAAGAGGCTCCATATGGAGTCTGTTAGATGAACTGGACATGCAGGTTCCACAGAGAAATGACTACTGAACTTACTGAGAATTACAGAATACAGAAGAAAGTGAATGGCAAACTGCCAACATAGGCAGACCTCCAGTCTTTGAAATTTTCTGCTTCATGGGAAAGACTGCCAAATACTATGGGTCTGTAGACTGATGATGGATGATCAAATGATACCAAAGAACTTTGGGTGACTGTACAGACAGTTAGATGTCTCTGTCAATTCTAGAGTTTAGGAAGTTGCTGACAATACATGTCCTGTTTACTTAGGTAATATATCCTTCTGGAGTCTCTGATGGAATTTTGGAATTTATAGTTATATTTATAGTTTTCCTTAAATACTATAAAAAATAAAATATATATAAATATTGTAACTGTAATTCTTGCTTTAGAACTGTTTTGTTATATTTAATTTTACTATGTTGAAGTTAAAACCTTCCTTTTTATTTAAACAGAAATGGGGAGGTGATGTGGGAGTCCCCTCTGTGTGCTGTGATTACCAATAATGAATAAAAAACTGCCTTGGTCTGTTGATAGGGCAGAAATTAGTTACAAAACTGGACTGAATGCTGGGAAGAAGAAGGCAGAATCACTGAAACTTTGCTGGTAGGCCACAACCTCTTGGTGATATACAGATTGATAGAAATTGGTTAAATTAATGTGTAAAAGTTAGCCAATAAGAAGCCAGAGCTAATGTACCAAGCATTGATTTAATTAGTACAATTTCTGTGTGATTATTTTGGAGCTAAGCTAGCCAGATGGCTGAGAACCAATGAGCACCCCCCTCCTCCAACATAGAGTCACTGTCCTCCTGCATATTCATCCTGAGTCTTAATAACAAACAACTGTAGGAGAACTGTGATATATTCTGCCTCAGGTTTTCCAAGTAGTCAGTTCTAAACAAGCTTTGCTTTTTCACAAAATCCACTCTTATCACAGTTTTTTCTCACCTCTTCTGTCTCTTGACTGATCCAGTGACTCCCATTGTTTCATATTAATCAAAATTGTAAACAATGTATTATTTTAATGGATAACCTTCTACTGTATTGACGGCTAGAGAAAATTGAATAATAATAAAATTGTATTTATGAATTATAAACAAGAAAAGTGTTCAGAGTTCAAACACATAACTTACTCAATGAATTGTCACAAGCCATGTTACTTTGGGCAAAACCTCATTCAACTACCTTTAGGCCAAGTTTTTCCTCCATATAGGAAATAGCAAGTCAGGAATGTTTCATCTGGGGCTTTGAAAATCCAATAAACTGAGATATGTTTCATGATTTGTAGTCAGAAACTTGTTGTTTGTTTCCTGGCTGCCCAGCCCAAACAAACATACATAAACTGTATTAATTGAAAACTGTTTAGCCTGTTAGCTCAGGATTCTTATTAACTAACTCTTACATGATGGAGGAAGGTCATTGGTTAATTAATAAAGAAACTGCTTGGCCCTGATAGGTTAGAACATAGGTGGGTGGAGTAAACAGAACAGAATGCTGAGAGGAAGAGGAAGTGAGCTAATACACCTTAGCTCTGCTCGCTCAGAGCCAGATGCAATGAAGCAAGCTGCCAGGTCAGACATGCTGAATCTTTCCTGGTAAGACCTATGCTACACAGATTATTAGAGATGGGTTGATCAGGATATGAGAATTAGCCAGTAAGTGCTAGAGCTAATGGGCCAACCAGTATTTAAAAGAATACAGTTTGTGTGTTGTTATTTCGGGGCATAAGCTAGCTAGGCAGCCTGGAGCCTGGTGGCAGAAACGCAGCCCGCAGCTCCCTCAACACTTACATCTTAAATAAACCTATTTCTAATAATCTGAATATTGTCACAAGGCTGTGGCCTACCAGTAATGTTTCATCAGTGACATCTTTCTCCTTCATCAGTTACATGGCATCTCTTTGACTCTTTCTATTTTCTCTCTATATCTATATTCAGATTTCTACTCTGATAAGTCATTAAAAGCATATTTATTAGGCAATGGTAATGAAATGTTCATAGCATATGGAAGGAAATCCCACATCAATAATAAAATCATTATAATACAGTATATTGGAGAAAAAGTAGATACAATGAATATTCCTTAGTACATAACTTACCACATATATCAAGCAGTAATAAAAATTCTATTAGAAAAATTGAACATGAGTACAGCAATGTCAAGAACTCCAGCACTTCAGATCCATGTGAATTCCAAAGACTTCCCAGGACAGACTCGGGAAAATGACAAAGTCCTTTGGTGGTCTATGTGAAGATGTTGACAATAGATGTAGAAAATATCAACCACAGTTTATTCCTCTGATATGGGATTTCCCTCATTATGCTGAAAATATTTTTCATTACCATTGTTCAAAAAAGAATGTACTTCAGCCTACGGCAGGGCAGAATAAACTAGGTGATGAATACAAACAGAGATATAGAAAGACAATAAGTGGAGTCAAAGAGATGCCATATAGTTGCTGAAGGAGAAGGAAGCCACTGGTACCTATCTGATAAGCCACAGCCTTGTGGTGATACACAGATTTACAGAAATGGGTTAATTTAAGATATGAGAGCCAGGTAGGAATACTCCTAAGCTGATGGCCAAGTTCTAAATTAATATAGTTTCTTTATGATTATTTGGGTCTGGGTGGCCAGGAAAAGAAAGAATAGTCTCCATTTACATTCCTTCATGAAATTTACAGCCTGAGTGGACACCCTATAAAGATACCTCATGCACACCGAGTTTGACTAGGTTGCCTCTTTTTTGAGTTGTGTATAATACCTTCTCATTAGCCTGCAAAGAATAGTTATCCCTTCTCAATTCAGATGCATAAAGTACACTCTTCTGGTGCATCTTCACCAGACAGCACGGCCTAGCTAAACCCAGCATTTCTGCACTTAATCTGTAAATTTTAAGTGCCATTACAGCTATTGCCAGACATGGTAAGCAGTACTCATGGGATATGTTAGGCATGCACATCTGGAATGTCTTTGATTTGATGATCCCCTTTTCACCACTTAACTTGTCTGTAATTCTTGTGTTCTATAAGAATCTCCTGATGCAGCACCAATGTCCTCTAGCTCTTTATTGAAATTCAAGTGGGCTCAGGAAGTGAATTTAGATTGGATACCTGTTGGTAGCAGATGTATTAAGCATTCTTTTAACAGCTCGTCTATCCGTTCCATTTCATAGTTATAGAATTCTAAGAATCTATTTACACAAGAGCAGGGTAAAATAGATGAGCAAATCATCTCTAATCACAATGATACATGAACATGAGAGTAGAAACAAAGCTAGATGACCAAAATGGCAACCAACACTTATAATCAAATACTGTCATCGAACAATGTAGTAGCTAAAACATTTAGCCCATACAGCATATTCCTGAATTCTAAAGATAAAAATATTTTGGAGCCTAGATCTACTTGGTAAACATTTTTTTTTAAATTTTGGATAAGATATTTCCTGATGACAATACTTAAAAAATATTCTAATGCAGTAGCTTACAAGATTTATAATTCATTCCTTATACAGAGCAATTATTAATATAATAATCATGAAAATATTATTTTTCTATATGTAAGTATGTACTGTGTGTTGGGTGCCAGTCACTGGAGACTTGAACATGATAAAAGTTACAATTGTCCTTAGTGTCACAAAACTTGCTGTAACAAAAACCAATTCTCTTAATCCAAGCATGTTGTTAAAAGAAAAATTCAGAGTTTTTGTCTCATGTCAGTATGGGACAGAAAGAAGAAAGAATTTAGAAAAAAAATTACTTTCCTTCATACCCACTTTTATCTCTATTCTACTTTTCATTGAATATATATGTTTGTATTTGTCTTTATAAATAATTTGTAAGTTTTCCACAATGAACAATGAATTTTCCTGCAGTAATCTTTGAAATTTCCAGGAAGAAGATGGGACCCAACAACAACAACTCCACCTAGTTGATATGATGTCATGATGCTGATAGTGCTACTATAAGACCTGTTTTGAATAACAGCTGCTCAAGATTGTTGCAACTTGGTTAGCTGAAATGGTGTACTTTTTTTTTATTTTTACAATGTTCTGCCCAGAACTCCAAATAGGAATCTCAGAAAAACCATACCGAATAATCAGACAATAATCTTGGAACTTAACCATCATTTAACCTTCACAGGATGGCATAAAAAGAACAATGTCGCCATGACAGCTGGAAGTAATTCTAGAAGATGGAATCCCTTCTCCCAACAGAGCTTGTCCTCAGGGTTAAAGACTCCATAGAGGGATTGATTATAATTGGTATAGGGTTGGGATTGTAGGATCAGGGATCTCTTTGGAAAAAAAGGGAGAAATTGGATGGGATAATAGATTAGTGTGAGCTTACTCAGACTAATAAATAGTGAGTAATAGAGTGAATACTTATTAGCTATTATTTATAGGCAATTTACATTGGTATAAATTTTTGTATATTGATACAAGATTAAATTATATTAAATATGTTTTAGTTTTACCTACAATATTGTATACCTAGACAAAGTTATTTTCTCATATCCCATGCATACATGTTTCTACCTCTACTTAAGACATTTTGTACATTGTTACAATTTTAGGATATATTCATCTTGTTGCAATATACATTTTACCTCTGATCAAGATAGTTATACATTGTTTACATTTTGAGGTCATTGTAATTATTTATTGTACAGTTGTTTAAAGATTATATATATTCTAATATGAAGTCTTAGTCTTTAAGTTATATAAGTATTAAGATTCATGGGTCAATAGTCATCCATGTTTGTCATACTTATAGTTAGACTAATCAGGTTCTTTAGATAATAGAGATTGTTTTCTGTATAGATAGGTAATCTTCAACCACTTCAAAGAGCTGTAGAATATAGAATATACCATTTAAATAACTTAAGGTTCTGTTGAAGTGAGACATGACTGCTCCTAGGAGCACCAATCTATTCCTGAAAGGATGCTGAATGTCAAAGACACACCACTTCGAGCTTGTTTTCTTCTTGGCATAACTGACCTTTGGGCAAGGAACTGCCTATACATTGAACACTGACAAAATGCATGATGTCTGGACAGGACAAGCAGTATACAAGAAAAAAAAGGCTATCAAATCTTGCCAAAACATGGTAAGAAGGTTTTGAAAAATTCCCTGCCACTGCAAATGGTCTGTCAGTTACTCGAGGCCTTAGCCAAAGTTGGTTGATCCAACATTGCAAATGAGACTATGGATGATTGCTTAGGTAGCCAGTTTTCTTTTTCATTTGTTGCACTTGATTGATTGTACTTCCTGCTTGCTCACATAATATTATTCCCCTTCTCATGTCTTCTATGGGGTAGAAGACTAGATAGTTGTAGTTATTTTCCTTTCATGACTTGGCCAGGTTATTTATATACAAGACTTCAACTCATTAGGGTAGGATAATTATTGAAATATTTATCACATGTTTCTTGCTTGATATTGTTTATACTGGTTTATAATTCTAATTTTTATACCTGATATTTGTTCTTTTTGTATATAACTTTGTATTAGGTTTAGAACTTTCTTACTTAAACAAAAGGGGGGCGGTGCTGTAGGAATTCCTACTGCCAGTAGCCTTTAAGTTACCCGCCCAAATGGGCATGGACAATTATACTATATATGTTCATGTAAAGTGCACATTCAACCTCTTTTCTGGATGCAGGATTTGTTTGCTGTTCTCCATTCTAGCAGAGGAATCTGTAAGTCTACTCTAAATAAGTAACCTTTTATTATACTCAATTCTGAGCTAGATTTGGAATTCTTTTTTAGCGTTCTTTTTCACAGCCTAAAATTTACATGGCAGCAGCTTGGATTAAGATATTGTTGATAAGTGGGTTGGGGAGAAATTGAAATATTGAAAAGATTTTTAATTTTTTACTTATTTAATATTTATTTTTGTGTATATGTATGTGGCACACTTGTACCATGGAGGTGAGAGGACAACTTGTGGGAATTGGTTCTCTCCTCCCACCATGTAAGTTTCACAGATTGGAGGCAAATAATCTTAAATACTTAAGCCATCTCACTGGCTTGTTTATGGAAGAGATTTTTGAGGAGATGTTGCCAAATTTTATCATGCTTTTGTTAACAATTGTGAGAATAAGAGAAATTCAAGGGTGAACACATCATTCCAATATTTTATGAAGGGTTACTCAAAGTTGAAAGAGTATCCTTTGGAATGCATAGTGTTGTTCATGAGTAGATTTGATGGGTGAAACATCATCAATCTGTTCGAATATGTTAGTTTAGGCATGGCCTTGTTATTTTAATGAAGAAATCTGGTGGGCATTTAGGTATGCCACTCAGAGAAGACATCTGCTTTGAAGGTAAGAATATGTGAGCCATCCGTTCCTAAGAAGTAGCAGAAATAGAATTATCAATATACATGTTCAATGAAAGTAAGGGATAAGAAATGAAAAACACAAGACCCAAATATCAAATACTCCAGAATCAATTACATATAGGAGGACACTAAATCTAAATCTAGTAAATGAGAAGAAGAAGAAGAAGAAGAAGAAGAAGAAGAAGAAGAAGAAGAAGAAGAAGAAGAAGAAGAAGAAGAAGAAGAAGAAGAGGGGGAAGGGGAATCGGAAGGGGAAGGGGAAGGGAAGGGGAAGGAGAATGGAGGGGGAGGGGGATGGAGGGAGAGGGGAAGGAGAAAGAGGGAGGGAGAGGGAGGGGGGAGGGGGAAGAGCATGCCCCCAAATAACTACAACAATAACTCCAGATACTAGAGGGTAGTCTATCACCTCATCCCAGAAGAAAGTTCTAAGTCTCTTAAATACTTCTGAGTTGGTTGATCTCACTAGCTTAAATAGAAATACTAAGAAGCATTTGAAGTCTAACCTGTGGGCTTCTTCGAGAATTCACATTATTTCTGTGAACTTAAAAAATGTTAAATTATAAAGTCATCTTGTTCGCAAGAACATCAAGGCAAAAATCAGGAAGCATATTTAATAGAATTTTTTAGAGAAGTTTTAAGTGCACAGTAATATTGAGTGCTGAATGTAGGAATTTCTCATATAACACAAGCCTCAACATTTTTTCTCACACAGATATTTGTCAAATTATTTTTAAATTTCTAGGGTTAGGTGGGATGATCTTAATCATCAAGGGCCTAGTGAGTTTAGATTATTTTCCTCGTTTTTAGTATAAAATCATATTTTATGTAAATACTTAAATTTTTGTTGTTTTTATTATGAGTCTTATAAAGAACCATTTTCATATCTCCTATACATGTTGAAACTATATTCCATACCTAAACCTGCCTACTATGTAGTTATTTTCTTCAAATTGAAAAGCTGCCTCCAGAAACTTAAAAAGTAATTGAAACTTTCAAGAAGCACCTTCCTGTCTCAGACCACTTCCTCTTGCCTGCAGATCAAGATTAGAACTCTCAGTTCTTTTCCCAGGGCCACGTCTGCCTGTGTTTTCCCATGTCCAAACAAGATGACAATAGACTAAACCCCTGGAACAGTAAGCCATCATTTGAATATTTTTCTTTATAAGAATTGCTGTGATCATGGTGTCTCTTCACAGCAATACAAACCCTAAGATACTATATGTGGTATTTTACTGTATAACTTTTACTGTCAGTCTTCCAATTGTTTGCTTGTTTAGGGATTCTTATCTTAGTTTTAAGTATCTAGAAAGCAGGAGGGTATTTTGCGAGTTATCTCTTCTCTACATTTATCTCTAGAAATATAAGGTTCAGATACCTTCAAAGAAGAAAACTTTTACAGAAAGAAATAAGTATCAATAAAATATAGGCTCTATACTTTGTATCTAAGGACATCATATTTTCCTTATATTATTATTGGTATTTTATGACAAACACCATAAAATGGGGAATGAATACTTTTATACAATAGAAAGAGGAAAGAATATCTAGATATCCCACATGATGTACCTAGGTGATCACTGATGCTTTTCTGTCCCATGACAATTGTAACTAAAAACGTTTAATTACTCCAAAATGAGATTGTATGACAGCCAAAAAGTCATCTTTCTTGTAATAATAGCTTGAGTCACAAGACTCAGCTAGTTCTAGAGATGATAGCTGAAGGACTGTAGAATGGGAAAATGGTTGATAGTGGAGGACATATAGTGGTTCTAGATGCCCTACAAAGATTGATGCTCTAGTCTATTGCAGTTGCTTCAGAGACTTTCCTATTCATAAAAAGAGTGAGAGTAACTATTGGAAGTTCCTCCTAATATTTGCATCGAGAAATTAAGTGATAAATTCAGAAGATTAAGAAACCACCAGTCTTAAGTTTAAATTGGAGGCCACATGAAGAATAAAGAAAAAAAAAGTTGAATAGCAGCAACCTGGTTTTCAGAGATTCTATTATTATTATTATTATTATTATTATTATTACTACTACTTTAAAAAATGCCCATCCAAATTCCAAATCCTCCTCTTATTTCTTCCCCACTCCCTCCAGCCCCACCCCATCTAATCGCAAAAGAGGGCAAGGCACCCTGCCCTGTGGCAAGTCGAAGGCCCTCCCTACTATATCTAGGTTGAGCAAAATAGGATAGGATCCCAAAAAGCCAGACAATGCAGTAGAAACAGATCCCAGTGCCACTGTCAGTGGCTACTCAGTCTGCCCCAAATGTCAACCACATTCAGAGGGAGTAGTCTGATCCCATATCATTCACTCCCAGTGCAGTTGCAGTTGGTAAGCTTCCATTAGCTCAGACAAACTGCCTCAGTGTGTGAACAGCTCATGGTCTTAACCTCCCATGCTCTTGAATAGGAAGGATCAACATTGTAAAAATGGCAATCTTATCAAAAACATTCTATAGGTTCAATGCAATCCCCATCAAAATCCTAACACAATTCTTCACAGACCTTGAAAGAATAAAAATCCACTTCATATGGAAAAACAAAAACCTAGGATAGCCAAAACAATCCTACACAATAAAGGAACTTCTGTAGGCATTACCATTCCTGACATTATGCTCTATTACAGAGCTACAGTAATCAAAACAGCTTGATATTGGCATAAAAACAGAGATGTTGACAAATGGAACCAAATTGAAGATCAGGATACTAAGCCACACAGCTATGAACATCTGATTTTTGATAAAGAAGCTAAAATTATACAATGGATAAAAAAGAGAGCATCTTCAGCAAATGGTACTGACATAAATGGATGTCAACCTGTAGAAGAAAGAAAATAGATCTATATCTATTGCCATGTACAAAACTCAAGTCCAAATGATTAAAGACCTCAATATAAATCTGACCACACTGAACCTGACAGAAGATAAAGTGGGAAGTAGTCTTCAGTTCATGGGCATAGGAGATCACTTCCTAAATATAACCTCAGTAGCACATACAATAAAAGCAACAATAAATAAATTGGACCTCCTAAAATCGAAAAGCTTCTGTAAAGCTAAGGACATAGTCAATAAGACAAAACAATAGCCTACTGAATGGGAAAAGATCTTCACCAACCCCACATCAGATAAAAAACTGATCTCCAAGATATATAAAGAATTCAAGAAATTAGACATTAAAATTCAAAATAACAATATTAAAAATGATATACTGAACTAAACATAGAATTCTCAGCAGAAGAATTCCAAATGGTCAAAAGATACTTAAGGACATGTTCAGCTTCCTTAGCTATCAGGGAAATGCAAATCATAATGACTCTGAGATACCCTCTTACACCTGTCAGAATGGCTAAGATCAAAAACACCAATGATAGCTTACGCTGGAGAGGATGTGGAGTAAGGGGAATACTCATCCATTGCTGGTTGGAATGCAAACTTGTATAACCACTTTGGGAATAAGTATGGCGGTTTCTCAGAAAATTGGAAATCACCCTACCTCAGGATCCAGTAATACCACTCTTGGGAATATACCCAAAAGATACTCAATCAATACTACAAAAGCATTTGTTCAACTATGTTCATAGCACCATTATTTGTAATTACCAGAACCTGGAAACAACCTAGATGACCCTCAACTCAAGAATGGATTAAAAAACTGTGTCACATTTACATATCAGAGTACTACTCAGTTGTAAAAAAAATAACATATTGAATTTTGCATGCAAATAGATGGAATTAGACAACATTATCCTGAGTGAGGTAACCCAGATCTCCCCCCCAAAAATGAATATGGGGTGTACTCACTCATAAGTGGATACTAGCCATAAACAAAGGACCTTGCACTTATTGTTCATGATCCCAGAGAAGCTCACTAATAAGCTGAAACAAAGAAAAACATATGGGAATTGGAAGAAGACAAGATTGCCTGACAAAATTGGGAGCATGGGGGTGGGAGGTAGAAGGAAGGGGAGAAGGGAAAGGGTTGAGGAGAACTTGAGGGAATGGGATAGTTGAGGTGGAGGAGGAACAGATATGAGAGCAAGGAAAGAGATATCTTGATTGAGAAAGCCATTTCGGGTTTGGCAAAAAACCTGGCTCTAGAAAAATTCCCAGGAATCCACAAGGATGACCCCAGCTAAGACCCTAAGCAATAGAGGACAAGGGTGCCTGAACTGGCTTTGTCCTGTACTCAGACTGATGATTATCTTAAATATCACCATAGAACCTTCATCCAACAACAGATGCAAACAGAGACAGAGAAACACATGGGAGCACCGGACTGAAGTCCCAAGGTCCAGTGAAGAGTGGAAGAGTGGAAGGAATGAGAATATAATATTCTTAAGCCTTAAGAAATGTTTTGAAGAGTCCTCAAGGCAAAGTTTTACACTAGAGTTCCTGATTTACCTTAGCAAGATTGCTTATCACTCTATGTAGTTCATCATGTACTAAGATTTCTACACTGAGAGGTTGCTTGTAAAAGATATTCCAAATGAAGACTTAATTTTGCTTGCTGTGGTTGGATGTCTATAACGATGTTTGCATAGAAATCTCAGTGTTACTTACTTCAATTTTAATAGACAGTTGCTTGAAGCATGAAATCTGCCTACAATATGAGAAACTTTAATTGTTATATAATAAAGATCATCTCCACCAGCAAACTTCAGAAAATACTTTGTATTCTCTTTTCACATGATTGTCTAGATTCATTTGCATGAAATATATACTTAATTTTCCCCTACTTCTTTTAATCTCTTAATTGAACTTCAGAAAGTAAATATTTTCCCTAAGTCTTGTCTCATATTTTTACTAAGTCAAAAATATATCCATCACTCTGCAAAAAAATCCTAAATATTCCAAGTTTAACCTAAATACAAGGTTTGCCCAAAAATTCAGTTCCTCATACTCTGTATAGTGAAGATATGAGAGATTCTCCATTGCCCTCTACATCTGTTTTTATTGCAGACTCCAAGTGTTGAACTCACTCGCTTCTAGTCTATGCTCCTAAACAATCAGAGAGGAATAGTGATTCACTGCCTTTCCCAGGTAAAGCTGATCACTTCATCACTTTAGTCCAGCCATATCTAAGTAAAAAGATGCTATGCTGTAGAATATAACATAATATAAATAAACATTCACAGGCCCATCTTTTCTTTGAAGATAATAGGAGAATTAGAGACATGAAGTTGAATTTCTGTTTTCTGTATTTTACTGTAAGTTCTTTTGCAGGATAATTTATTAAACAGGAAAAATAGTCTCCATGCAAAATTCTTTTTTTTTTTAATTTATCTTTTTATTAAGGATTTCTGCCTCCTCCCTGCAACCGCCTCCCATTTCCCTCCCCTCCCCCGATCAAGTCACCCTCCCTCATCTGCTCGAAGAGCAATCAGGGTTCCCTGACCTGTGGGAAGCCCAAGGACCGCCCACCTCTATCCGGGTCTCCTAAGGTGAGCATCCAAACTGCCTAGGCTCCCCCAAAGCCAGTACGTGCAGTAGGATCAAAAACCCTCTGCGATTGTTCTTGGGGTGCACCCACACACTGAGACAATGGGGATGTTCTATCGGGAACTCACCAAGGCCAGATGGCCTGGGTCTGAAAAAGCATGGGATAAATCCGGACTGGCTGAACATAGAGGACAATGAGGAATACTGCAAATTTTTTTAATGGTAAGACATTGTGTGTTTCAAGGAGATAGGATAAAAAAGTATGTATTTTCAGTGGCTGGATATTAAATATTTATTCAATTCCAGATGTTATTACAAGTGTTTTCTCCATTCTTAAAAATATTTGAAAGCTTTAGTATCCGTATTTGAGTTATAAGTACATGAAGCAACAAGAACTTAGCTACAATCCCTCCACGGCACTCATTGCATTGGTATACTCAAATCAAAGTCAATGCCTAAAGCAAAGCACACATTCTTCACTAAACTCTTAAATGCTCAGTACTTGCTACATTTCCCATCATGTCATCCTGGTAATCATGTCAAATTTCTTTAAACACTGGAAACAAGCACAGATTTATTCCATCTGCATCATCTATATGTCACAGCCAGCAGCACAAAAACTAGAGGAGAGGAATGACTACATTTACGGATTTAAATGAATGTGCTTGTTGGAAACCCCTGTATAAGAAAAGCCGTATCAGCTACAACCCTTCTGACCAGATTTGTAGGATGCCTAGTTCAGGAATCAGTTATAAATTAACAATTTGTGTAAACACATGTTCTTTTCTTTCTTTCTTTCTTTTTTTTTTCTCGAATTTCATTAGACAGAGACCAGAGGAGAAAAGTTTACAAACATAGTTTATCTTGCCATTCTAGAAAAACAAGAAAGCAATTTC
Organism: Microtus pennsylvanicus; assembly: GCF_037038515.1. NCBI lineage: Eukaryota > Metazoa > Chordata > Mammalia > Rodentia > Cricetidae > Microtus > Microtus pennsylvanicus. Next base: position 54,696,901 of record NC_134579.1, on the reverse strand, counting down.
ATATACAATGTATTTCAAATGCAACAGATGGGAAGAAAGAATATAGATTGAGGTAGAAATTAATGAAACAGAAACTATCCAAACCAAACTTAAAATCAAGAAGTTGGTACTTTGACAAGACTAATAAGATTGACAACCCAAACTAAACAAGATAAACAGAGATAAAAGATGAAAAATCAGTTGTTATAAGAGAGATCAATGCAAGCCGTGAAATTATTAGCAAATAGTGTGACCTCACTATAGTTAGACATGGCCAGCAATGAATCTAAACAAATGGTTGAATATTTCTTCCATGGGAACCTTAACACAAGAGGAAAATTAGAAAAAATGAAAAAGATACAAGTTGTTTGAAAGACTTTCTATGTCCCTGGGTTGGCCCAAATTAATATTGTGAAAATATTGTTATATTTTCCAAAGTAATCAGTGTATTAAATATAATCACCACAAAATTGCAGTGGTGAGATTCACAATAGTAGAAAAATGACCTAAATTTCATATACAAGCTTATAAAACCATTAACAAACAGAATGAAAGTTAAGAAAGTACAATGCTGGATATAGTACAACATATTTCAAATTATACTACAGAGCCATACTGACAGAGACAACATGCAATGGACATGTAACAGAAATGTAGACATGTGACACATAATAGAGGAACAAGAAATAATCCAATACAGTTCTGAATACTTGCTCTTTGACAAAGTGTCAAAATATACATGCAGCAAAAGATTGCCCATTTAAGAAACTATGCTGCCAAGCCTGAATATCAATTTTTCATAAGAATTGAATCAGATCCATATCTCTCAAACTACCCAAAAAATCCATTCAGAATAGATTTACATCCTTAATTTAAATTCTGAAATGCTGAAACTGCTGGGAGGAAGCACAAGGAAAGCAATTAAAGATGTCAGCCTAGGGAAGAACTTTCTGAAACAGACTCTAATAACAGAGGAAATAAGGCCCCAAATTGGCAAAGGTGAGTTCAGGAAACTTTCACAGAAGAGCAAACTGTCAGCAAAGTGAATACATAGTCTGCAGTATGGAATAAAGTACATCCTAACAGAGACTAGGAATTGGTAACTAAACTATATAAAATCATAAAAAGTAAACACAAGAAGCAAAACATTCTTATCAGTAAATGTGCTAATGAAATGAACAAAGAGAGATTTCAGTACACATTCTGAAAACAGATCTACATCCTTAGCAATTACAGAAATGAAACTGAAAATAATTTCGATCTCTCATGTCATCCCAGTGAGGATGACTATCAACATGAAAACATGTGATATCCCAGTGTGATGGCACATACCTATAATACAGGCACTCGTGAGGCAGAGGCAAGCAGATCACTGTGAGCCTGAAGCCAACCTGGTGTATAAAGCGAGTTTGAGAACAGCCAGCACTGTAAGTCAGGGAATCCCTGTATCAAAAAGAAAAAAAAAGGAACAAATAGACAAAAGCAAAAACATAAATAAAGTATGATAACAAATTCTGGCAAGGATATTGGGTAAGAGAAATAAATATTCACTGCTGGTAGACACATAAAATGCTGTAGTCACTCAAATAATTACTATGGGGTTTCTCAAGAAACTAAGGCTAGACTACCACATAATATAACCACTTTGGGGCCTATACACAATGACTCTGCATGCTACCACAAAGATACCTGGTTGTTGCTTCTCCATTCACAGGAGCAAATGAATGAAATCAGATTAGATATCAATCAATATATGAATGAGTAAGGAAAACGAGACATGCACAATTGAATTATATTTAGTCATAAAGAACATCGAAATAATAAAATTTGCAGAAAAAATGGATAGTTTTAGAAATTACTACGTAAAGGGAAGTAACCCAGATGCAAATAAAAAACAACAGTAAAAAATGAAATCCCTCAATTTTCTATTTTCTCTGCAGATCCTAGCTCCTGACTTTTATACATGTGTGTTTTTATGGGAGGAGCCTGTCATAGGGAAAGATTTTAAAGAAGTCATGTGGGATGGTTAACACAAGACATGTGTCATGAAAATGGAAGGAAGACCACTGGGGGTTAACAAACATGTCTCAGAAATGGAGATTAGTGAGATGGATCAAAACAAAAAAAGGAGATCAAAAAAATAAAGTACGGGTTTTAGTTATTGTTCTGTTGCTGTGAACAGACATTATGACCAGTGTAACTTATAGAAGAAAGCATTTAACTAGGGATTTGTTTATAGTTTCCGAGGGTAAGTCCATAGCCACCATGGAGGGAAACACAATGGCTAATAGGTAGGTAAGGCACTAGAGGTGTAGATGAGAGTTCACACGCTGATCTTCAAGTCTCTAGCAGATGGATAGAGAGCAAGACTGGGCCTGGCAAGTGCTTTTGAATCTTGAAAGCCCTCCCCGCAGTGACACACCTCCTCCTTCCTAAATGCTCACCAGCAGGGAGCCAAACATCCATAGCCTGTGAGGGCCATTCTCATTTAACCCATCGCAGTTTGTGTACATATATTATCAAGGATCCCATTACTTTGTATGCTAATTAAAATGTCAATCAAATAATTGAAAGAAATATCAGAGCATATCGGATAGAAATGTGTATTATTAGTAAGAGGCATGATCAGCAATAAGTCTGGGATGCACATAAGGAACACAAAGAGAACAGTCTGATGCTTACTTCATCAATCAAATCAAAGTTAGAGCTACAAATAAAATCCACCTAATGACAGGGTAAAAGGTGAGGCAAACAGTTCCTAAAGGCCCTGATGTTCTGCCCTACAGATGAACTCTTATTCCTCTAACTCATCACATTGTCCTACATCCTCCCCACTGGACAAAGGGGAAAGCAGGGAGGGCCTGATAGAATCTAAGTCACTACTGATGTCTTTGATTCGTTTCCAAAGAAACAAAACCTAGAGTTGTTTTTCAAGAGATTTTATTTTCTTTTTCAGGAAATACTCTAATGACATTGGGAGACAGGTCAAGAGGTAAGTGAGTTAGAAGCTAAGTAAGAGGAATGTGGACCCAGCCCTAGACAGCACTGAAGGTCAAGTAGCACTAAAGGCATAGCCTGAGCTTGAAGCACCTCTGAAATCCATATCTGGGTCTATTGACCTGAGGACTGTTTTTAGCATAAGAGCAGAGAGAGAGAAACCCACTAAGCTAATAGCTCCTATCAAAATAGTGATATCTGGATTGCATCCAGTCTACTAGTGACTTCTAGTGAAGGGAGCATATGGTGGTAGTCTGGCAGTACAGCTGTATGGTAAAGATGGTCCCTAATATCGCACCTTGCCTAAGAAGCCTAATTCATCATTACATTAGCAGAAACACCAGCCCTTTCTAACTTTTAATTGCAGTACACATACTGTTGATGGAATATTCTTTTACAATACAAGGGTTTTATGTGTCCAGTGTCTTCAAGTAGTCCAATTTATTGCAATATCATATTTTATAGGAAGATAAACATATTTATATAAATACACATTTCTACTCACATTAATGCCATGTAAAATATATAGACACTATATAACTACTTATATAAATATAAATGAATTTATATGAATATATATTTATGTATACACATTAGGTAAGGATACATTTAATTACCTAATATATATAACGTATAACCACATGATGATCTGGTATCACTTAGAGCTATTTTTATGTTCACAACCATCTTCACTTTTTTCCTCAGAAATACTAACTCTGACTCCAAATATCACTCTGCTGATGCCTAAGCCTTTGGTCTGGATTATTCTTTTCCCACAGTGCTTCTGGCAAGCTGTTATTCAGAAATCTTACCTTGTTTAAGAGTTCAAATACTCTGCATTATGTTCTTTAACAGATTTGGTTAAATACAGAAGCTAATTCCTATGGTTCCCTTATATTTCAGAATACCTTATGGCAATTATCAGAAAGTTGTATGAGTTTGTTATGGTGCCCTTTCCCCATGAGAGTCTAAATATCTTAGGTACTGCCTCTTGTCTTTCGATCAATAGCATCATATAAGGTCCTTGTCACATAGCAAACTTTATATAAAACTGTGCATCTAAAGAGTAAAATGATGAATAGAAAACTCTTTTATTAAGAGCTTTATCTTTGTCTCTCATTATTCTAACTCTGTCAACTTTTATAGTTGTTAAAAACATCATTTTTCAAACTTGCATTTTCTCTGAAAGTGACATTATTTTTCAAGCAAAGAAAGGAAGTGCCTACTAACTTCTCACATGTGAAAATATTTCACGAATAAATGCCTCTCAAGGCAGTCTAAAATAAAAACTTTTTCCCCCTTTTCTATATATCTCTTAATGAGACATTGCATACAGCTGGAAGGATGTTCTTGAAGCTTTGTGGCTCACTGTAACAGGGATATTGTTCTTTGGCCACTAGGGGGCTACAGGTATTCATCCATTCTTCAGGTGTTCATTTTCTAAACTTTTCTGCAAAGCCCACGGATAGGAGGAAATAGATATGATGTGTGAAAAAAAGTTTGATAAATTATAATCTATTCTTGATAGCGTTATAAATAACACATCATCACTTGGGATTATAAATGAACAATTTTACCTTAAATTTTAATTTGGGTAAAGACACCAAAGATTTAATATAATTTCGAACTATCTTTGTTATTCATGAGGTGAGTGCCTGTCATAAATGTATTATTCTTTTGGAAATATAACTTCATATTTGTGAATCCAGATTCTTTTCAAACTAAATGACAAAACAGATTGAAAGTGTCAGAATAATATGATATGCAACAGATCAGTGTTAGTGATTACCATGGTATCATCAGTACTGAATAATTTAGAATTCAGTAATAATTTAGGTCCAGAAACTTGTACCTCCTAAGATTTTGAAGTAGTTGCATTCTGTGATTGTGTTGTTTTTACTCCCTCATTAATAATTTAACAAGGGACTAAAATGACAAGGAGCTGTGCGTGTTGTACCTAGACAGCAAAGCAATAAGACGGGAGAGGTAACATCTACTATGCATGTCATAGTCATTGCCATAGAGACAGAAATAACATGAGTTAGATAGGTAGATGTTGGTAGGTATCAAAGAGAAAAACGTGAGTCTTGGGCCTGTTGCAGGAAGGAAAGGACATTAAGGGGAATTTCCCATTTCATATATGTATGTATTTATACATATGTGTGTATGCAGTATATTAAGATTTCTCAATTCTTCCATTCATTTTATATAAAATGGAGTATGTCATAAAAAAGGAATTACAAAAATGATTCCTTATAACCTTTGCTTATGATAAGTCTCAAATAAACAAATAGCTTATTGAGGGACCTGTTAACAAATCAAAGTAGACACTGCCCACCTGTGCCTGGCCAATCACCGTTTATTTATAACATGATTGACAGATTACAGACAATTCTCCCGCACCCACCAGACACTCAACATCTCACATACCTGTTACAGAGTCTTCCTGGCTAGCATATCTCTACCCTAAACCTCTCTAGTCCCTGAGGTTCACTTCCCTTTCCCCAGCTTCTTTGACTCCTATATAATCCAACCATTTTGGCTATATGTCTTCAGGCCCTCTTGGTCTCCTGGTTCTCTTGGTTTTCACCTGCTCTTTTGTTCTCTTGGCTTCTGGTTCCTCTCTTTCTCTCTTGCTCATCCCCTCCCTTCTCATTTGTTAGCTGGTTCAGTCTTCAGACCTTTCCAGATGCCCCTGTCTATGCTCTGCCCCATATATATATATATAAATATACATGTATATATATATATATATATATATATATATATATATATATATATATATATATATATATATAACCTTCACCCTTACCTTGGAACAACCATGTCCTTATTTTTTCATTCAAATTAATCATTTATATTTACCTTCAGTTAAGCCATAGCTATTGAACAGTTTTTTCTCAATTCTTCAAGAAATGAGTCAAGATCTTTTCTTTACTTAGATTGTTTCAGAAAAGGTTTTACAGATCTCTAGCTCTCCTCTAACATAGCCAAAGATGATCTTGGATTCCTGATATGCCTGCATCTGTGTCACAAATGCCAGGATTACAGGTAACAGTCAACACTCCCAGCTAAGAACATTTTATAATACTTAAGTAACTTACTCAATAAATATCTGAAATAGTCCATAATTAAATACTGTGTTACTAGCTAGGGATATTCTAGATGTGAATAAATGTGATACCTACATAAAGCAGCAACCTTTCAATAGAAATACTCATTAGACAGAAAACATCACAGCTGACCTACAATGGTTATTGATAACTACGACATTTTCTAGACATTAGTAATGACTACTTATGTCATGGCTGTAACTAGAGATTTTTATGTGTTCAGAAATAACACTTTGTGTTAGTTTAGAAAGGTAGTAGATGGTTCTATTTTGGATGAAAAAAAAAGGTTACTGGGTCAACTATTTATTTCCACAATTACATTTGTATATTGCAGTCTAGAACTCCTAAAGTAGCCTAAGCATTTTCAGTGTTATTATTCCCTTTTCCCCAAAAATGTTCATAAGATACAGCATGGGTAAAATGACACCAAAAAGCACACATTGACCTCCTTCTGCATTCCAGCTGTGTTTTATAATATTTTTAATTATATAATTATTTTGTGTATAAAATATTATAGATGCATCATCACCACATATTCATTTTATTCTATGGGATGAACAGTCCAAATATTAATGTTCTTGTTTTACAGAACAGGAGCCTGATTTTGGATGACATTCCCATAATTAATGTAATAGGTAAAATGCTTCATTTCTTGGAAACTGAGACTCTTCACTATACCTCACTTTGCCATGCCTTGTCTGGTATGTCTTTTCATTTCATGCACCCCTTCTTTATCCACTTGTGCATACAAAGCATTACACTTAGTGCTTATCAAAAACATATTACAACCAATCTGATAATTAAGAACACAATGAATTTTAATCCATGCCAAGATGACACGATGACCATGGTCATATTGAATGCTGGCTAATAATTATTTAAATTTGTTCAACTATGTTCATAGCAGCATTATACGTAATAGCTAGAACGTGAAAAAAACTGGATGTCCCTCAACTGTAGAATGTATAAAAATGTAGTACATTTATATATTAAAGTACTACTCAGTGGTTAAAAAACAATGACACCTTGAATTTTGCATGCAAATGGATGGAATTAGAAAACACTATCCTAAGTGAAGTAACCAGACCCAAAAAGATGAATATTGTATATACTTGCTCATAGTGGATACTAGCTATAAAACAAATGATATTGAGCATATAGTTCATGATCCTAGGTAATAAGGTGAACCCTAAGACAAACATTATATAAATTCACCTGGAAAGGGAAAATAGAAAAGATTGCCTGACAAAATTGGGAGCACAGGGCTGGGGTTGTAGGAAGGGCAGAAGGGGAAGAGGAGGGGAGAAGAGGAGGGGATGAGGAGAACTTGAGGAAATGGGATGTTCAAGATGGAGAAGGGTCAGAGATGAGAGCAAAGAAAGAGATACCTTGATTGAGGGAGTCATTATTGGGTTAGCAGAAACCTGGTTCTACAGAAATTTCCAGGAATCCACAAGGATGAACCCAGCTAAGACTCTAAGCAATAGAGGAGAGGGGTCCCTGTATTGACTTGCCCTGTAATCAGACTGATTAATATCTTAAATATCACCATATCTTTATTCAGCAACTGATGGAAACAGAGGCAGAGACCTTCATCAGAGCACTGAAATGTGCCCCCAAAATCCAGTTGAAGAGTGAGAGGAATGAGAATATGAGCCAAGAGGTCAAGACCATGATGGTTCACCCACTGAACTCTGAGCTAATGGGAGCTCAACAACTCCAGCTGGATTGGGAAGGAGCAAGCATAGGACCAAACTAGTTCCTCTGAATGTGTTTGACAGTTGTGTGGCTGGGGCAGACTGCAGGGTCACTGGCAGTGGCACCAGGATTTATCCCTACTGAATTCACTGGATTCTTGGGAATATATTTTATTTGGATGGATCCCTTACCCAGCCTAGATATAGTAGGGAGGGCCTTGGACCTTTCACAAAGCAGTGTGCCTTACCCTCTCTGAGGATTGAATGGGGGTGGGGGTAGGAAGGTGTGTGGAGGTAATGGGAGTAGGTGAGGGAGGGGGAACTTGGGTTGGCATTTTTCAAAAATCTAATAAATCATAAAAAATGAGAAGATATGTTAAGAACAAAATGTATTCTGAACTAACAAGTACTCTTCTTTTAACCAGTGCTTGGTAGTATGCTGTGTTTCCACCAAATATCTTTTGCTTACTCCTTGTATGGTTAGATATCTGTACATACTTTTTGCCTAAAGAATGAACTAAAATACTGTTTTTTTGTTTTTTAACCAAGTTATGTTCTTTGATCAAACAAATTTAACTTATTATCATTTCTTCCTCCCCAGCTCAGTTCCATTTATTTTATATAGAAAAAAAACAGGTTAAAATTAGTTGGGAAATAGGTTCTTTTTAATTTTGAGATCAGCTTTCTCTGTTTCCACACCTACAACTAGACTGGGGTTAAGAGGACAGAGGTAAGTCTGGGTGACACATCAAGCTTCTAAGGCACAAATATAACTAACAGGATAGTATGGGCATTTCAGGCTTACGAGAAAGAAACAAGAATAGATTTAAATGCAGCTGTTACCTCTTATTTTTTTTTTTTTTTGTTCATCTCTACCTCTAACCCCAATCTGCAGTACTTTGCTCCATCCAAGTCCTCTCCTATTTTGTTTTCTTCTGTATAATTTCAAAATTCTTCACAGGCTGTTTCTCTGCCCTTAGTCAAACAAACTGCCTCCTAGGACATGAATAAAGACCACCCAGAGCATTTCAGCATATCCACCCCACTGTGAGCTGATGCTGATAACGGCCAATCCTAATTTGCCTGGCTTCGGGGATTCTTTGTATTAAAAAGTGCTGTCGCATAGTTTTAATACACTCAGTGAGCCACACCCCCCATGTTCCCTTATCTGAGAACTGGCTATCAGGATGTGAAAGAGCACATGCTGTTCCAGGATTTATGTTTTTCTTTCTTCTTGAGTCAAGAGCAAATTTGTGAACATGGGCTATTGTGTCACACAAGAAAAATGACTTAGATTAGCAAAGAATCCAGAACATAATATTATATTCACAGTTAGACTTCTTTCATGTAGACTCAATTGTACATAACTATTCTGATGTGATTGAATTGGGAAGATTCAAACATCAAGGCTAAATTTGTCTGATCTTTTTGTTCTTGTTGAAGCAGTTACTTAGTATATTTGAGCATTGTCTTTTTTTTTCTGGCTTATCTGATTCTGATTTATTCAAACTCAATGGGATTTTTCTGCTCCTTGCAAGATATTTTAGTATGTTAAGCCAAACCATGTCAGGATAGTAAGCAAATTACAAATCAGGTTAACCACAGATAAGAAAAAAATTAATTAAAAACAATCAATGATTTTGATATATTTATATTAGAATCAAATCAACTTTACATCTAATCCATCATTGTAAAGAGGCAATAATGTGCAAAATATCAATTTAATAGAAAAAAGAAATGAAAAACAAAGAATTATGGCTCTAGTACTTCCCCTCATGAATTTCTCCACCCAAATTTTGTATCAGCCCCTGCTAATGGTGCTACAAATGAACCACTGCCTTCCTTATTAACATAATATTATTGGATTCAGTTTTTAAGGAAAAGTAAATTTAAAATAAAAATCCACATTATAATTCATTACCAAATCTATTTCTTTTAACACTAACAGTCTCATGCCTATAACTGGATAGGCTTAGCTACTGTTTGTTTTAGAGTTTCATGGAATCTGACGTTGGAACTTCATATACTTCTCTTAACTCTTTTGTTGTTGTGTTGTTGATGAGGGTAATGTAACAAGGTAAAAGTTTATGACCTTTGTAAAGGGAAAAAAAAGGAGGTGGTGTATTATTCAACTGACAGTTTTAAAGTTCCATGTCTACAGGTAGCAGTTTATGTGGAAAAGAGCGGGTGAGGTAAATAAACTAATGGCAGGTGCTGGCTTACCTGGATAGATTCTTCCTCTAAATTGAACAATCCATCCTGGGGGACTCAGGGTGCTGTGAAAGATGTAGGAGAGTAATAAAAAAATTACAAGACTCAGAAAGCTTAGAATGTTATCCAGGCCATGTGGCCCTTCTTAAAGTTTGAATAGGTAGCAGGTTTTCAATGAACCTGCCTAAATGTTGGATGGTAAGCTTCTGGAATATTTCTCACAGCAGTGGGCTTATGTTGTTTTCATATTTCAAAACAAAATTATATTGGTTCACATGTATGAGGATTTATGATGAGTGTATTATAATTAGCTAAGTTGAGCATCATATTCTTAATTAGCCTGCAAATAAAAATGTCACCATCTACGTTAAAATGATATTGATCAGATTTAAAGGAAAAATAGATGTTTATTTTTTATTCACAGAAAAAAAAGAGTTGCTACAGATGCTCGCATAGTCATTCCAGGCTTGTCTTGTGTCAACCATGTACTAATAAGAAGGGCTGATAAATTCATTGGCTTAGCAAGCTTGGGAAATCATTTTTTTTTCATACTCAACCGGAGTACTCTCTGTGAATACTAAATATTTTCTCCTTTCTCCCCCAAGAAAGAATGTGATTCAATAATGCAGCCCTGCTCTAAAGGAATCCAAATGTTTTTAAATATGTTAAAATTAATTTTGGCACATTCTTGAAGTAAGAACCCACAAAAGTCTATTTAACAGTTTATTAAGAGGTGCAATAAAAAGGAAAGTCTTTTTTTTTTTTTTTTTTTTTTTTTGGTTTTTCGAGACAGGGTTTCTCTGTGGTTTTTTGGAGCCTGTCCTGGAACTAGCTCTTGTAGACCAGGCTGGTTTCGAACTCACAGAGATCCGCCTGCCTCTGCCTCCCGAGTGCTGGGATTAAAGGCGTGCGCCACCACCGCCCGGCAAAAAGGAAAGTCACAAATACAGAACAAGGCATATGCCACTGATTCAACTGCTGCTGGCTCATCACTCTCCTAAGGGTGATAAGAACCAACCACAAGTATCGCTGTAGCTTGAAGAAAGCAAGGTCATTTCTCTTCCATTTATCTGGTCATATCTCTAGAGAAGACCACACCCATGACAAGACACTCCCAAATGATATTGGCTAAACAATTGTGCTCTCACAACATTACTTCTTTTCTAATGAAGAAGATTCTAATCCTAGTGTAAAACATTATAAAATAGAAACTATCAAATATTGTTCAGAAGAAGGAAAACAGAATAACATAAACAAGAATGCAACTACAACCAACAAGAATAACATCAAGCAAGAATCACATATTAAGTGTCCAGACAATAGGTAACATACTCCAATAGCTGTCTTATCCTGAATATTCCAAGTCTTGTACCTAATATACCTTTAGCTAAAAGGATTGTAATCATAACCATCTAGTCTTCAACCCCATCAAAGACCAGAGAATTAAAATAGTATTACCTGAGTAGGCAGGAAGCAAGCAAATGATTTCCAAAGATGTAAGAAATGACAGAAACAGAAGGCTAATTCGACAGTCACCCATTTTTTTTTTGTAACATTGGGGCATACAGTCTAGGCTATAGGCCTAGAATACCTGACAAACCATTTATTCCATCTTGGCAAGGTTCAGCATCCCACCAGAGAGAATGGTTTCCAAAACACTAGCTCACGCACCAGGGATAGATCCTGGTACTAATGCCAGGGGCCCCTCAGATATTCCAATCTTCATCACTGTCTCCCACATATGGAGGGGCCAGTTTGGTTGCATGGTAGCTCCATAGCTGTTGATCTAGAGTTCATGAGTTCCATGAACTTGGTTTAGCTGTCAGTGTAGATTTCCCAAAATGTTCTTGATCTCCCCCACTCCTATATTCACTCCTCCCTCACTTCAATTGGATTCCCAGAGCCTGGCTTGATTAAACAGAGAGAAACTCAAAGCAATTCCACTAAAATCAGGAGCAAGGCAAGATTGTCCACTCTCTCCCTGTCTATTAAATATAGTACTAGAAGTTCTAGTTAGAACAATAAGACAACAAAATGAGATCAAAAGGATACAAATTAGAAGAGAAGAAGTCAAAATATGGCTATTTTCAGATGATATGATATCTAAGTGAAACAAAAACTACCTAGGAACTCCTACAACTGATAAATACCTTCAGTATTGTGGCAGGATCCAAGATTAACTAAAGATAATAACTCTCTTCTACACATATGATAAATAGGCCGAGAAAGAAATCAGAGAAACATTACCCTTTATAATAGCCACAAATATAAAATATTTGAGGGTAACTCTAACCAAACCAGTGAAAGAACTGTATGACAAGAACTTTAAAACCTCTAAAGAATGAAATTGAAGACAACATCAGAAAATGGAAAGACCTCCCATGATCTTGGAGAAGTAGGATCAACAAAACAAAAATGATAATGTTACCAAAAGCAATCTACAGATTCAATGAAATCCCTCAAAATCGCAACACAATTATTTGCAGACCTTGAAAGATCAATACTCAACTTTATATGGAAAAACAAAAAACCCAGAATAACTCAAACAGTCCTGCAAAAAGAGCAACTTCCAGAGGCATCACCATCCCTGACTTCAAACTCTACTATGGAGCTGTACGAATAAATACAGCTTGGTATTGGCAGAAAAACAGACCAACAGAATCAAATTGAAGTCCCTGAAATTAATCCACATATCTATACCACCTGATTTTTCACAAAGAAGCCAAAACAGTGCAATGGAACAAGGAAAGAATCTTCAACAAATGGTGTTGGCATAACTGGATGTCAACATGTAGAATATTGCAATTTCGTATCTATCACCATGCACAAAACTCAAGTCCAAGTGGGTCACGACTTCAACTTAAATCTAGCTATACTGAACTCAAAAGAAGATAAAGTGGGAATTATCCTTGAAAACGTTAGCACAGGAGACAACTTCCTAAATTCAGCATCAGTTACTTGGATTAATTCCTGCCAGTCTTTTTTTTTTTTTAACTTAAATTAACCTGTCTCCCTTTTGCCTATGGGGCTTTTCTTTTTCTTACTTGTGTATCTTACTTCCACTCTTACTCCATGGCTGGCAGTGTGACTAGGTGGCTAGCCCCTGGAGTTCTCCTCCTCTTGTTCTTCCTAGCTTCTCCTTCTCTTTTCGTTTCTCCCTATACCCTCTGCCTTCCAGTCCTGCCTTTCCTTTTTCCCGCCTCACTACTGGCCATTCAGTTCTTTATGAGACCATCAGGTGTTTGAGATAGGCAAAGTAACACAATGTCATGGGGTTAAACAAACGAAACAAAAAAGGAATGCAACACATATTTGCATCATTAAATAAATGTTCCACAGCATAAACAAAGGTAGCACACCTTAAATAATTTTCTGCATCAGGAAAACATCCAATTCATACTCAAATGATAATCAAAACAATCGCAGAAATATACCTACCCATATGTAGACATTTTCAGAATGTCAAAGTGACTTTTAAAGCCAGCAAGAAAAGACAGGGTGTTCTGATATTGGAAATGATTCTTAAGTTCACTATTCATTGTGGTCCTCTATAAGGTTGGTTATTCTTTCTGCAATATTAGTCTTTGTAAGAAAATAAAAGTATCAGATCAAGATCATCCTCAAAAGACCCTGAAAAACTGAAGATTCAAGAACATATTTCAAGCTAACAATTATTGATATTGGAAGAAGAATTTTTATATTCAGGCAAAACTGATGAAGTCATTAAGCAATTTCTCTTTAAAAAGTACACTTCCTGGAAAACTGACCATTTCGTATTCACATTAAGCATTTTTATGTGAATGTGGTTATGGTATTGCTTTACACTATCCTCTTTAGTTATAAAAAGAACGTATCCTTATTCTTCATATATTTTATTAAAGCCCCCGAATCATTTTAGTTTATTATTAATTTGGAAAGGCTATATCTCTCTTAGGTAAGGAAGATGGTTCAACTGCTTCAGATTTTGCTGCTAGATCACAAGGACATAATTTTGAATCCTCATCACTCAATTTATAAGACTAAAGTCAAACAGTGAATGCCTGCCATGAAGTACTAGGGAGTTAGAGATAGGGGGATGACTTAGGCCACTGATCATACAGTCTCCCATGTACAAGAACTCTGACTAAAATCAGAGAGAGAGAGAGAGAGAGAGAGAGAGAGAGAGAGAGAGAGAGAGAGAGAGAGAGGGAGGGAGGGAGAGAGAGAGAGAGGTGCTTACTCAAGACAATACGTGGGTTACATGGTGATATAATGGAAGACACCTCATGTTGAACTCTGGTGTCCATATGCTCATGTGCATGTGCACACAAGGAATATTCCTTCTGACTACAAAGGACTGGATATTTTGTTAATCAGAGATATAAAGATTTTGTATGGAATGCATTAAATTATTTTCTTACTCATGTTGTTCCTTAATATTACATTATATTTATTCTTATATTTGTTTCTTTTTCTGAAATTATGATATAAACTTTTATAATTTTTTACATTATGTTTAATTTTTCCATGATAAATTTAAATTATTGAATTTTGGAAAGTCTGTGAATGTATTTTATCTTACTTATTTGTTATTAATGTTTAGGAAGTTGAATTTTTACTTATAAATTTAGGATATATATATATATATATATATATATATATTATACATATCTATAAAATCATTAAGTTTTGGATTGAAACATTTATTTTCTGGTGGATCCATTTGCATTCATTGCAGTTAAGATACTTGTACAAAGTTGACGCTATTTGAGGAAAACTTGGAAAATGTATTGGGGCAGTACATAAATTAACTGACATTATTTTCCCGTTTAAATATATAACTTTTCTAGCAAGATTTGGGCTTTCTAATTATGAGAACAAATCCTTAACTTTAAAAACATAGATGACTTTGAAACTCGAAATTAACACTAAAGTGGCTCTTGTTCTGCTTCTTTGCTTGTTTTATTTTTTTTCCATTTTTGACTTGAGATATACTAGTGACAGCATGTATATCCTTCTTGCATGGGTCAATGAGCTTCAGTTTGTCTTGTTGACCTTTCGACTTCTTTCCATTTCAGAAACTATTTCTTTATCATTTCTGTCCAGGTCATATGACTTGTCCTTTTTTCTTACTGAAAGTTAATTGACACTTTAAACTAGATTATATTTAAATATTACACATACTGCTTACCATTAAGTTATAATTGCAGTGAAATTTAAGCTAGAATCAATATTAAGTGTTCACCAAAACCACTGCCTTCAACTTGATTAATGATTGCAATTGATTGATGTGAATTAAGAATGGTACAGCATTTAAAAGCATTACACTGATCAGCTCCATTTAATTTTCACAGCGATATCCTTTTAAAATGTTTCACATGTAAATGACCCTAGAATTCTGAGTTCTGTACTAGGTCATATAAATTGCAGTCAGAGATTTGGGGCAGTAATATGTTTCCTGTGGTTTAAGATATCCAATGTAAGAAAAGTACTTTGATTTATAATGAACTTATTTTTGAATTTATTAGCTAAATTACCAATGTTTTTTTTTGTATTTCCCAATTCTCCCTCAAGTCATGGGATGATAAATTATTCCCAAAAATATACAGGCCAAGAGAGCATTAAACAGAATGTTTTAAGCTGGAATATTTCAAATATTTTTTCAAGAGAAAAGTTCATGTTTAGTGAATGTATTAAAAAAATCTTTAAAGAAAATATTTAGAGGTATGCTTTCAGATTTGTGCTGCACTGAACTTTTTTGACAAATACAGGTCGGATGAGAGAGTGGTCAAGTTGTGACTCCCATCAGGCATTACAGATTAGCATAAAACACTGTATACAAAATTTGAAGTACATTTGGCTTTGTTTTCTTATTTGTCAATAGAAAAAAAATCCTTCATCAACAGGTAAATTAAATTGAATTTTATGTTTGTAACAAAGTCAAGACCTTTTGAAGTTAAAACTATATATTAAATTTCCTTTCAAATGTAAAATTATGAAAGATGAACAATTTTATTTTCTCCTGCCAACATTCGGTTTTCCTTCTACTTTTCCAGAGTTGAAAAAAGTTTCTGGTGACTTTATAAACTCTTGTTTGACTTTTATTATACCAAAAAATGGAAAACAGCCAGTTGTGGAGAAATGTCTGTAGTTTTGTTAAATAAGAGAATGTAGTTTAAAGCTCAGCTATGCATGGAGTCAGCATTTTTGAACCTGCCAAAAACATGAACTTCCCGGTGAACTTTGAAGTTCACCTGGAAGTCATGGTGGCATCAACAGAGCATTTAACACGAAAGGTCCACAGAGTAGATGTAAACAGACTCTTTCCAATTACTAGATCCAGGGAAACATTATTAACTCTAACCCCAAATAATCTGAGACCTTGTAATGACAGTTGACATGTATTTTCGTGAGTAAATTGTCCTTGCCAGCTATAAATAGTGCGTGGATACTTGAAAATGTTTATATAGTACATTTTTGCCCTGGGTTATTAACAAATGAAAGTTATGTTCAAATGTTTAATATAAAAGCAATCTGCATCTGGAAAAATGAACTAGTTTTGTTTCATTTCAACCAACTCAAACAGGCAAGATTATGTACTATGAGAGGTAGCCTCAACACTGTGCATATTCGGAGCTTAAAACGTCCAAAGATTCTATATTTATATAATTGTATCTTCAAACGCATTCACGAAAAATATGCAAAAATTAAAACTATGTAATCATGGCTGGAGAGAGGGCTCAATGGTTAAGAGCACCTGATACTCTTGTAGAGGACCAGGAGTCAGTTCCTAGCACCTATAAGTTGGCTCAGAACATTTGTTACCCCCATTTGTGAAGGTTGAGCTCTATTTTATGCCCTCCACAGTCACCAAGAATTTACTTAGTGCTTTAACAAGCATGAAAACAAAATACTCATAGATAAAAACATGTATTAATCTTTAAATGCATCTAATGAAATCAGCATTTTGGAAATTTTATAGTATTTTAAAATAGTTGGTTATTTTTCTTATTAACAGATTTCTCTTGAATATATGCTCATTTCTACCTTTTAAGTTATCCCAAACAAATAACAATGACTTAAAAATGAGACAGCATACTAAAATTTTGACTATAGGCAATAATACAGACCCAATTTTTAAAGTTAACTTGTAAATACATCAGAGTTTATTAATTTACAGTTCATTAGTTGTAAAAATTAATACAAAATGTAATATGAGAAAAAACAATCCCCATAACCTTCTTAAAAGAAGCAATTATTTTTAAAGTGGAGTTTAATTCGGTGACAGCTATTCATGTAGTTGAGTGATTGGGAAAATGGCACAGTCATTGAAGTGCTTTCTGTGCCAGTAAAAGACCTTGAGTTTCATTCTTAGAAACCACATAAAATAAAATCTGGGAATCTGGATGGTCACTGATGTATGATTGTAAAGTTTCTGCTAAGGTGGGAGAAGTTGGTGGATCCTTGGGGCTCATTGGCCAACCAGTCTTTCTTATGTCAACCCAGGTCAAAAGAGAACAGACCATAGTTCCAAAAACAAGGTAGTTATCTCCTGAGGGAAAAAAATAAAACATTATTTTTATCTCCTCCCCACAAAATAAATGTATGTATTTGTGCAGTAATTTTTCTTTAACTAGTTGTTCTAAAGTATGCATCATGAAACGCATGGCTATAAAATAGGAGGTTAATATAATGTGATAAAAGTGACAAAATACAAGAAATCAATATTTGTTTGTCACACCTTAACACATATCAGGGAATTAAATACTGAAATTTGGTAGATAAGAACTCAAATTAAGTCTATTTGTATTTCACAGTTTGTTGACCACATATGCAATGCCAATCATTATCTCCAATCAACAATCTGCAAAAATGAGACATACTGACTGCCTGAATCATTTTTTTGGTCTGAAAAGCAGAAAATGGAATGCTCGCACACATGCAATGTACATTGTATAAGCAAAAGTCTATATTGTAATTGAATAATTAAGGAGCAACTGCCTCCTTAGTGTGATGTCCTCAAGAATACATCAGAACTATTATAGGCACACTGAGAAAAGAGGGGATGTTGACAAAACTCAGCATGAGTCTTCAGAACACAGTTTGGCAGTGCTGTGTATTGCTATAAGATAGACCATGGAGTATTAGCACAACTCAGAAATATTTCATCACAGGGTGCCACATACTGTATATTTCAAATATATTGTTTGTATATGTAAATTTCAGAGTAATTTCTCAAAGAGTCATTTGCAATTCTCATAGCATGCACAGGAATAATTTATTAAAATTTCTTTTATGGCCTAGCATTTTTAATGTGTTAATATGTGATTGTACTTAAACTTTGTGACAAATAATGCTATTTTTACTTAGTAAAAAAATAAAGATATTTATTTAAAACTAATTTGGGTAATAGTATGTATACTAACCTATTACTTCCTTTCTAAACTAACTGTAAATAAATACATTAAGTTTTTTATGGTTTGTTTCCAATCATTAGTCATATTTCTGCTCTCCATGACACAGTGCTTTGTATATAACCATGATGAAAGATTTTTAGATGCAAACATTAACTATTGGTTAATGAACATGCTAATAATAAAATGTTCATCCAGATAATTATTAAAAATCCCTGCCAATTTTATTTATGCATGATATTTATATTTCTTCATAAGAAGTAAATTTGCTTTCTAGGAGAACTTAATATTTTAATGTCCATAAAATATCTAAAATCTCAATGAAACAAAAAGTTGGTTCTTGGAGAAAATCAACAAGATCAACAAACCCCTATCCAAACTAATTAAACGACAGAGGAGAACACGCAAATAAATAAGATCAGAAATGAAAAGGGGATAAAACCACAGACAGAGAAGAAATTCAGAGAATCATTAGATCTTACTGCAAAAGCCCGTATGCCACAAAACTGGAAAATGCAAGAGAAATGGACATTTTTTAGATAAGTACCATATACCAAAGCTAAACCAAAACCAGGTGAACAATCTAAATAGACCTGTTAGTCGGGAAGAATTAGAAACTGTAACCAAAATCTCCCTTCCAAAAAAAAAAGCCCAGGACCAGATGGTTTCAATGCAGAATTCTACCAGAACTTCCAAAAAGAGCTAATTCCTATATTCCTTAATGTATTTCACAATATAGAAACAGAAGAGTCATTGCCAAATTCCTTTTATGAAGCTACAGTTACCCTGATACCAAAACCATACAAAGACCCAACCAAGAAAGAGAATTGCAAGCCTATCTCACTCATGAATATCGACACAAAAATTCTCAATAAAATACTGGCAAACTGAATCCAAGAACACATTAGAAAAATTATACATTATGATCAAGTAGGCTTCATCACAGAGATGCAGGGCAGAGATGCAAATCTATCAATGTAATCCACCATATAAATAAACAGAAAGAAAAAACCATATGATCATTTCATTAGATGCTGAAAATGCATTCGACAAATTTCAACACCCCTTTATGATAAAGGTCTTGGAGAGATTAGGGATACAAGGGTCATACCTAAATATAATAAAAGCTATTTACAGCAAGCCAACAGCCAACATTAAATTAAACGGAGAAAAACTCAAAGCCATCCCATTAAAATCAGGAACACGACAAGGATGACCAGTCTCTCCATACCTCTTCAATATAGTGCTTGAAGTTCTAGCAATAGCAATAAGACAACATAAGGGGATCAAGGGGATTCATATTGGAAAGGAAGAAGTTAAGCTTTCGTTATTAGCAGATGATATGATAGTATACATAAGCGACCCTAAAAACTCTACCAAATAACTCCTACAGCTGATAAATACCTTTAGTAATGTGGCAGGATACAAGATCAACTCCAAAAAGTCGGTGGCCCTCCTATACATTAAGGATAAGGAAGCAGAGAGGGAAATCAGAGAAGCATCACCTTTCACGATAGCCACAAATAGCATAAAATATCTTGGGGTAACTCTGACCAAGGAAGTGAAAGATCTATTTGACAAGAACTTTAAGTCTCTGAAGAAAGAAATCGAAGAGGACACCAGAAAATGGAAAGATCTCCCCTGCTCTTGGATTGGGAGGATCAACATAGTAAAAATGGCAAATCTACCAAAAGCAATCTATAGATTCAATGCAATCCCCATCAAAATCCCATCAAAATTCTTCACAGATCTTGAGAGGACAATAATCAACTTTATATGGAAAACCAAAAAACCCAGGATAGCCAAAACTATCTTATACAATAAAGGATCATCTGGAGGCATTACCATCCCTGACTTCAAACTCTATTACAGAGCTACAGTATTGAAAACAGCTTGGTATTGGCATAAAAACAGAGAATTCAACCAATGGAATCATATAGAAGACCCGGATTTTATCCCACAATCCTATAAACACTTGCTTTTTGATAAAGGAGCTAAAAGTATACAATGGAAAAAAGAGAGCATCTTCAACAAATTGTGCTGGCATAACTGGATGTCAATCTGTAGAAGAATGAAAATAAACCCATATCTATCACCATGCACAAAACTCAAGTCCAAATGGATAAAAGACCTCAATATCAGTCTGAACACACTGAACCTGATAGAAGAGAAAGTGGGAAGTACTCTACAACACATGGGCACAGGAGACCACTTCCTACATATAACCCCAGCAGCACAGACATTAAGGGCATCATTGAATAAATGGGACCTCCTGAGACTGAGAAGCTTCTGTAAAGTAAAGGACACTGTCACTAAGACAAAAAGGCAACCACTGACTGGGAGAAGATCTTTACCAACCCTGCAAGTGACAAAGGTCTGATCTCCAAAATATATAAAGAACTCAAGAAACTAGACCGTAAAAGGCTATCAACCCAATTATAAAATGGGGCACTGAGCTGAACAGAGAATTCTCAACAGAAGAACTTCAAATGGCCAAAAGACACTGAAGGCTACGCTCAACTTCCTTAGCGATCAGGGAAATGCAAATCAAGACAACTTTAAGATACCATCTTACACCTGTCAGAATGGCTAAAATAAAAAAAAACATCAATGATAGCCTTTGCTGGAGAGGTTGTGGAGAAAGGGGGACACTCATCCATTGCTGGTGCAAATGCAAACTTGTGCAACCACTTTGGAAAGCAGTGTGGCAGTTCCTCATGAAATTCGGGATCAACCTACCCCTGGACCCAGCAATACCACTCTTGGGAATATACCCAAGAGATGCCCTATCATACAACAAAAGTATATGCTCAACTATGTTCATAGCAGCATTGTTTGTAATAGCCAGAACCTGGAAACAACCTAGATGCCCTTCAATGGAAGAATGGATGAAGAAAGTATGGAATATATACATATTAGAGTACTATTCAGCAGTAAAAAACAATGACTTCTTGAACTTTGCATACAATTGGATGGAAATAGAAAACACTATCCTGAGTGAGGTAAGCCAGACCCAAAAAGAGGTACATGGGATGTACTCACTCATATTTGGTTTCTAGCCATACATAAAGGACATTGGGCCTATAATTGGTGATCCTAGAGAAGCTAAATAAGAAGGTGAACCCAAAGAAAAACATATAGGCATCCTCCTGAATAATAACCTTCATCAGGTGATGATAGGAGACAGAGACTCACATTGGAGCACCGGACAGAAATCTCAAGGTCCAAATCAGAAGCAGAAGGAGAGAGAGCACGAGCAAGGAACTCAGGACCGCGAGGGGTGCACCCACACACTGAGACAATGGGGATGTTCTATTGGGAACTCACCAAGGCCAGCTGCCCTGGGTCTGAAAAAGCATGGGATAAAACTGGACTCGCTGAACATAGAGGACAATGAGGACTACTGAGAACTCAAGAACAATGGCAATGGGTTTTTAATCCTACTGCACATACTGGCTTGGTGGGGCCTAGGCAGTTTGGATGCTCACCTTACTAGACCTGGATGGAGGTGGGTGGTCCTTGGACTTCCCACAGGGCAGGGAACCCTGATTGCTCTTTGGGCTGAAGGGGGGGGGCGAGCTTGATTGGGGGAGGGGAAGGGAAATGGGAGACGGTGGCGGGTGGGAGGCAGAATAAATCTTTAATAAATAAATAAATACATTTTAAAAAAGATACCTAAAATCCCCTGTGTGCTTAACAACATGATTCTTCTAACAATAGAATTGTAACTAACAAAACTTTTCACACTGCAATGTGTTTATTAACTTGTCTTATTTAACTGTGTTAGTTTTCATTGCTAGTTATGATATTTGTGCTTTGTTGATTCAATAATACTTATAAATTAATATTTAAACGTCAAATGTTACAAAGGGCTAATATTTTTTGTCATACATGTTGCCATAATTAAGAAAATATACTCTTTAGAGTAAGCTAATTTGACGTTTCTTTAAAAATGTGAGAGTTATGGCCCACAGAATCAACTCATAGGGGCTCATTGAGATTAAAGTGGCAATCACTGGAACCTTCTTGGGTCTGCACTAGGTCCTCTACATATATGCTAAAGTTCTTTAGTGTGGGGATTTTTGTTGGCCTCCTCACAGTGGGAGTGGGAGTGTCTTTGACCTTTTCATGGCTCTTGGGACCCTTTACATCTTACGGGTTGCCTTATACAGCTTTCGTATGAGTGTTTGTGTACAGTCTTATTGCATCCTGCTATGCCGTGCTTGGCTGATACCCTTGGGAAGCCTGCTCTTTTCTGAAGGGAAATGAAGGAGCTGTCGGTCTTGGGAGGTTGAGAGGGATCAAAGCATAGTGAAGAGAGAAGAAACTGTGTTTGAGACATATTGTATGAAAGAAGAATAATAAAAAGAGGAAAGGCATGGAAGTTAAATGCTTTAAAACACAAATAGGATTTGTTATGTGATTCTCTGTATAAATCACATATGAGACCCTGAACAATCTCCAACATAAAGAGTAATGTAGAAGAGTAGCATAACAAGTCTTTCAAGTATTAGATTTAGTATTCATTTGTTCACTTAACTGCAACAGTATGACTCATGTCTGATGAACGTTTAGTTACAGCTAACAAATTTCTTTTTCAGATATTGGTTGAAATATTTTACATGCTTTTCTATAAGTTGGAAGCATTTTTATTAATCTTCTTTTTAGATAATGTTTCCTAAAATTGTGTAATAACTGGAAGCAATGTATTGGGCATGAAGGTGCTTTATACCTCATTCATGGGTAGTGGAGGTAAGCTTTACTATTTAAAGAAAAGCATTTAGTATTAAATACTTAAAAAAAAAACCTGATAACTATAAACAAAGTTGTTTCTGTTTTCATCAGTATTCTAACAAGAAAAGAGTAAAGGTTGCATAAAGAAAAGTCAGATAATGAATGTATAAGGATTCGTGCAATTATTCAAATGAGATTAGGAAACTAAGCCCAGGGAATTAATCCTACACTGGCAAATAAATTCATGACTATGATTTAAGAATACCTGTCAGCAATCCTAACAGAATCATACTAAAAGAAACATATGTCAAAAGAATAATGACAAGTAAACTATTTCAAAATAAAGGGAAGAATGAAATCTAAAAATGTGAGATTCTGAGAAAAATTTAGAACAGATTATCTACTTAAAATTTTTCATTTTCATAATTTAGAGATGTACTTTCAGAGGTAGGAAATTATGATGAGTTTCTAAGCGTCAATGATATTATTAAAATTAATATAGAATGTATACCTTTTGTATAAGTAAAACAGATTCCAAAGAGATATCAAGAAACTTTGTTAACCAAAATTCATGGAAAGAATTTCACTTATTGAGATAAATTAAATCAGTAATTCTGTTTCCCTAATTCTATGTCCCTTTAATAAAATTTCCCATATTGTGGTGAACTCTTAACCATACATCATTTTTGTTGCTACTTCATTGATAATTTTGCTATTGTTAGTAATTGCATAGTTGCTATGAACTGAAGTTATTTTGAACTAATTCCCTGCTTACTCTTCTACTCTTCTTGACATGAACTTCAGACCATAATTCTAGATTGGCAATGAGACATTGGAAGTCTCATTGTATCCTTGATTTTCTTTTAACTGGAAACTTTTAGGAGGCAGTGTTCTTTATATTTGTGTCTGAAAATGTGATAACCAAACTTTCATAACTGCATCCCTTTAAGCTCATGTAATAGTTATATTGGTTCAAACAAAAATGTGGTTTAATCTCACACGCTCTGCAAAAATAATGAGGTAAAAGCTAAATGCTGCCTTACAATTTTCTTATAGTGAAAAATGTTTTGTGTATAATACCACAGGTTTAGCAATGCAAATTGCAAAAGCTGACATAGTACTCATAAAGCCAGGAAGTCTACTAGTGTATGCCCTCCCCCACTGTTAGGGCATGAAGCCTCCCCACAGACACACTCAGGAAACACAGTAATTTGCCAATTACTGCTTTCCATGCATCATTTAATTCCTCACTACAGAATTTAATAAGGGAATGCAGGTTATTTATCAAATCCAAATTTTAAAGTCATCACACCTCGTATTAAGGTATTTTATAGCTTTGTAACTGTCCTTTGTAAGTGTATTGTATCTCTTTGATATTCTCCAAATTTCCTATTCCTGAACACATCCTAGTTTAATTAGAAACATGCACCATTGTACAAATAGTACAGCTTTTATGTAGTATCCTATAAGATTAATAAATATTTTTATAGATATCTTTATGGGTGTAAATAACTAAGGAGTCATTAAAATGTACAAATATGTTTCAATTTTGATATTTAACACTATTCTGAGCAAGGTAACCCAGACCCAAAATGATGAGTATGGTATGTACTCACTCATTAGTGGATTCTAGCCATAAACAAAGGACATTGAGCCTATAATTGGTGATCCTAGAGAAGCTAATTAAGAAGGTGAACCCAAAGGAAAAAAATGGAGTTATCCTCCTGGATATTTGAAGTATAGAAGATTTCCAGGCAAAAATTGAGAGCTTGGGGGTGGGGGGTGGGACGGGGGTGAGGGGAGATGGGGAGAGAGAAGTGAAAAGGAGAGGATGGGGAGAGCTTCGGGGAATGGGACAGTTGGAATGTAGGAGGAGTGGATATGGGAGCAGGGAAGTATATATCTTAATCTTAAGGGAGTCATTTGAGGGTCGGCAAGAGACTGGACTCTAGAGGGGTTCCCAGGTGTCCGAGGAGATGTCCCCAGCTTGTTCCTTGAGCAGCTGGGGAGAGGGCGCCTGACCTGGCCCTATACTATTCACTCTGATGAATATCTTGGATATCACCATAGAACCTTCATCTGGCGATGGATGGAGATAGAGATAGAGACCCACAGTGGAGCACTGGACTGAGCTCCCAAGGTCCAAATGAGGAGCAGATGGACCGAGAACATGAGCAAGAAAGTCAGGACCGCGAGGGGTGACGATGGAGCTGATCTAATGGGAACTCATCAAGGCCAGCTGGACTGAAACTAATGGAGCATGTGATCAAACCGGACTTTGAATGTGGCTGACAATGAGTGCTGACTGAGAAGACAAGGACAATGGCACTGGGTTTTGATTCTATTCCATGTACTGGCTTTGTGGGAACCTAGTCTGTTTGGATCCTCACCTTCCTAGACCTGGATGGAGGGGTGAGGTCCTTGGACTTACCACAGGGCAGGGAGCCCTGACTGCTCTTTAGACTGGAGAGGGAGGGGGAGGGGGAATTGGGAGAAGGGAAGGAAACAGGAGGAGGGGAGAAGGTAAAAGTTTGTAATAATAACAATAAAATAAAAAAGAGAAAATAAGCCGGGCGGTGGTGGCACACGCCTTTAATCCCACCACTCGGGAGGCAGAGGCAGGTGGATCTCTGGGAGTTCGAGGCCAGCCTGGTCTACAAGAACTAGTTACAGGACAGGCACCAAAGCTACAGAGAAACCCTGTCTCGAAAAAAACAAAAAAAAAGGGAGAAAAAAATAATTAAAACGATATTTTGATACACACGCATATATCTGATCATAGAATAGTAAAAAGGAAAATTAAGAATATCTTTTTAAAAGATTTATTTAGCTTTCATTTTATGCATATGCATGTGTGTGTGGATATATGCATGTGTACTACATGCTTGTAGGGGACTGAGCAGGCCAGAAAGGGGTGACAGAGCCACAAGAGTTCTAGACACCTGTGAGCAGCTCATGTGAGTGTTAGAAGCTGAACCCAGACTCTGCAATAGCTGCAAGTACTTGCAATCACCGAGTCACTTCTTCAGCCCTATCTCTTATAGAAGCTATTATTCTTCTGCATTCTGATAGTCTACTAGCTTCTGCTGTAATTGTATAAATAAATATTCCTGCTAATGTCAGATTCATTTTGTAAAAAATAATGCTTATTTTTTCTCAAAGATAAACTCATTGTTCAATTTGTATGTATTTTAAAACTTTCTGTGAACATATAAAATAAATACCAATAATATACTCTTCCATAAGACTACCTTTAAATAGGTCACACAAGCTCTTCAATGAAATGACATTTTACCAAAAATCTTGATTTACTATAACACGCAAGACAAACCTCATTGTGTGTGTGATTTACAAAATTGATTGGAAGGACTTTCAGGAAAATAAAGGAGCCATGGTTGGCTTTACCATATCGATTTATCCAAGCACTTGATAGTCCATTAGGTAAAAGACTCAGAAAAACAAGAAGACCAACATCCACACCATGTTCCAAACACAAGTCAACTTAAGAAGCAATCAGACCAGTGCTGCCTGCCTTGAATCTGCCTGAGAAAACATGAGTGATATCTCAGATTCCCACTTCTAACAAAATCAAATAAAACATTTTCAAAATTGCTGAGAACCAATCAAGATGGAGAAAAGACATAGATAGTGTGTACATTAGTCAGGGTTCTTTATAACTAAAGAATTTATGGAATTAATTCCTCTCTCTCTATATATATACGCATAAATATATACACATATATTCCAACAGAAATATATATATCCTAATAATAATATTGAAAAAGAATAAAATAGAAAAGCCTTGCCTGAGAGTGTGCCTCTTTTTGTATGTATATTTAACTAGAGAAATATATACATGTGTGTGTGTGTGTCCAATTTCATTAGAATGACTTACAGAATATAGTCCAACTTATCTAACAACTGTGAATGGAAAGTCCAAGAATATAATAGTTTCTCAGTCTAACCTGGTTGAGTACCTCAGCTGGTCTTCTGTATGTGCTTGAATCTTGAAGAAGTAAGCTCCAATGGAAGTAATGGAGTATGTGTGCTGGCAAAGCAAAGGCAAGTAGACAAAGAAGAAGGAAATCTTCCTTCTTCCATTGTACTTATATAGGTTTCATCAGAAGTTGTGGTATAGATTAAAACATGAGTTTTCAGTCTCATGGTCTGAATCCAGATTTGTGTCTTCCTGCCTCATGCGTCCAATCACACATGTTCCCTCCATTTCTGGATTGTAGTTCATTCCAGATTGAGTCAAGCTGACAATCAAGGTTAACCATCACATTGTTGATGGAGGAGGGTCATCTTTCTAACTGTTGATTTCATTGGTTAAGCAATAAAGAAACTGCTTGGCCCTCATAGGTTAAAACATAGGTGGGTGGAGTAAACAGAACAGAATGCTGGGAGAAAGAAGCTGAGTCGAGGAGTCGCCATGATTCTCCCACTCCAGGCTGACGCAGGTTAAGATCATTCCTGGTAAGCCAGCTCGTGGGCTACACAGATTATAAGAAATGGGCTAGTCCAGGTGCAAGAGTTAGCTGAGAAAAGGCTAGATATAATGGGCGAAGCGGTGTTTAAAAGAATACAGTTTCCATGTAATTATTTCGGGGCATAAGCTAGAGCTAGCCATGTGGGCGGCTGGGTGCCAGGGATGCAGCCCCACCGCTCCTACTACAACACATTGTGGGGTAAGAGTTTGGATCAAAATGGTAATGTTCAATCTAAGAAATAAAGATTACTTGTAAAACCTTAGATAATGTTATATATTTTAATTATTTCTTTCCCTTTTGAGAATATAATTGCATCATTACCTAGTATAGGAGGTTGTTCTGTTTATGTGTTTCTTTCATTTGTTAATTAATAAAGAAACTGATAGGGCAGAACTTAGGTAGGAGAAGACAGAACTGAATTCTGGGAGGAAGAAAGCAGAGTCAGAGAGCCGCAATGAAGATGTCAGGACCGACATGGTAAATTTTTCCTGGTATGCCACAACCTCATGGTTATATACAGACTAATAGAAATGGGTTAAATTAAGATGTAAGAATTAGCCAATAAGAAACTAGAACTAATGGGCCAGGCAGTGTTTAAATGAATACAGTTTCTTTGTAATTATTTCGGGGGTTAAGCTAGCTGGGTGGCTGGAACAAAGGGCCCCCGCTTCCTGTAACAATGACCCCTTCCATTTTTCTTCTCAATTCCATTCTATAATCCTTCTTACTCTCTATCAAATTCAATACTTCTCTTTTCAGAAATTTTTGTCACAAACATTGTTGTAGGAGAAGACTGCTTGTTTGTTCCTGACTGCCCAGAACTGGAATAATCACACAGAAACTGTATTGACTACAACACTGCTTGGTCTATTAGATTATGTATATTTCTAGCTAACCCTTATCTCTTGTATTTAACTATTTCTAAGATTTTATATTTTACAAAAAGTTTTGTGTCCTATTGGCAAAGTTCCAGTTGAAGGCTTATGTCTTTCCCCTCTGGCAACTTCATGGTGTCTCTCTGACTCAGCCTTCTTTCTCCCAGAATTCAGTTTTTTTTCCCCACCTAGCCCGACTCTACCCTATCACAGGCCCAAAGCAGATTCTTTATTCATTAACCAATAAAAACAACACATACAGAAGGACTTCCCACACCAAAACATATTATCAGAAGCTATACCTGTAGAGTCACAACAACCTGACAAATGGTTTTTTTTATTATCATTTCAAATTGTCATTTTTACAGTATCCCACTCTATGTGACACTCTATGTTCACATATTCAAAGTTATTTGTTATTTTATTTTTTAAATGCTAGAATCTTTGTATTTTATTTCTTAATAGTGGTTGAACCCTGACAAAACAATGCTGTGTATTCTCAAAATTCATCTATAGCTAATGAATTATAATTTTCAAAATACTTTACAAGTATGTCTTTTATTCAAATTATCTGATGAGTACCCCTTGCTTGGAAGATAATAGTCACAATCTATGTATTATGGAAAAGTCATATTGCAAATATATGTGTACTTATAGAAATTCATCCACAAGTCAATAGAAATACCTGAATAAGAACTGGGGAAATGGCTACACTAGTAATATCCTTTCTGTGCAAACATGAAGACATGAAACTGGATCCAGTTTGTCCTATCCTAACTTCTAGGTTATCTAGTGAGACAACACCCTTTTATATGAGATAATTTATATGAGATAAATTCCCATTGCTCAATTTCATGGTGACCACATCTGTGAAGCCCAATGAATGGCTTTTGCATCTGTGGTGTTCCACTGCCTTCTTTTCCTAGAGGAGATAAGTCAGTCTCTCTCTCTCTCTCTCTCTCTCTCTCTCTCTCTCTCTCTCTCTCTCTCTTCTCCCTTCCTCTCTTCCCTTTAATGGGATGCAAATAATCCTTGACATATGATGGGGTTAAATCCAAGTAAATGTATTACAACTGGAAATTCCTTAACACCCTCAGTCCCCAGTCTGCATTAGTTCTGAAACAGTATGCTAAACTGATTAGTAGAATATACACTATTTCTTAGAGCTAACCAAGAAAACCTAAGACTTCAAAGCCAAATTGCCTTATTTACAGAAAGTATCTTGTTTTAATATTGGAGAGTCATTAAATAACCTGTCCTAAATCAAGTATCACTTTCATTTCAAGACGGGATTATGACTTGCTTATCTTTGAACAAGTATGTCATATGGTTGCACTAGAAATGCTTAGTTAAATTGATTCCATTAAACCAATAATTCCCATAGGATACTTAGAAGCAATTTTAGAAGTTTTAGTCTTTAGTGCTTAAGAGACACTCCAAAATCCAGCTGCCTAAAATTGCATCTTCTTCTATTCTGGAAGACAAATATGCTTTGTCCCATGCTTCTGTGAAGCCACCCTCTGCATACTCTAAAGAAATACCAGGTTGGTAAGCGACTTCCTCAAAGCAGTACCTTCAGTCTCCATTTCCACTACTAATGTAGTGGTCACAACAACATAGACCTAAGCAGCAAGAGTTCATGTTCTCCTGTTCTGTAATACTCTCCCTGATCTCTGAATCAGGCATTCTCCATCCATGGCAAATTAGAACATGTGTAACACATATTTAGAGCACAATCCTGAAAATAGAAAATTTGCTTTTTATTTAAAGCAAACATCACTTACTTTAATCAATCCTGTATGGCTGAGTGGCAGAGCGTAAAGTATGGCCACTACTGAAAGTTTCTTCCCACCCATAGAAATTTTAGTACTGATAATGAAAAAAAGGAGTTATCAGCTTTCAGGCATTTTGTTAATTTTTTTTCATATAAGTAACATAACAGCAAAAGACTTAAAATATCCCCTACAAAACACTCGGCCATGGTCATAGCCTATTGTTCTTTAATGATTAGATAAGAAGGGAGATATTGGGTTCAAGAGGTGGTGCCATGGATAATCATTTGCCAGGGAAGCTGATAACAAGAGTTCATTCCATCTCCATAATCCACAGGATGGTAGAAGGAGAGAACCAACTCCACAAAGCAGTCCACAGATATCTACATGTTCACCCTACATGTTCATCCTCATAGGCACCTCTCTCTCTCTCTCTCTCTCTCTCTCTCTCACACACACACACACACACACACACACACACACACACACACACACACAAACACACTCATGAACACATGCACACATATGCTTATGCAAATGTACACAGTACAGTGCATGGTAAGAAATAAAATGATCTGTTAAATTAGTAAGAATGAGAGGAAGATGGACAAAAGAAATGAAGGAAAGAAAGAAGGAAGGAGGAAGATGCGACCTAGGTTTTCTTAAGACAATAAGTTTAAAAATCTTGTACATAAATAAATTTCTACAATAAATGGCAATCCAATGACTAGACAATGAAAGCAATGTTTGATTTAACAAGTATTTACAGATTCGTTTTATGTTAGTGTCTGTTATATAGTGAGCCAATAATATTAAAATGAAAGAAAATAAACAATATACTCGTTCCCCTGAGCATCTGGTCTAGTGTAAGGAAATATCAGACTAGAGGAACAGGTTGGGGCTTAATTATGAGGTTGACATTATAAGTGAAATTATTTCACCTAACCCAGCCACTCCCAATCATTCTAAACAGAAGTGGCATTTTACCTCATTTCAAATAATTGACATCTAGTAATAGCCAAAGTGTCCATAATTTCTGGCTCAACAGTTGCATCTGTACATAGAGGACCATCTGGCCCATACCTTTTATTCATAAAATGACAACCTGTAAGGAAAGGGCCAGTGGACCATAGTAGATTTAGAGATTCTGTACATTCTAAACATGAAATCTAACTGTTAGAAATTAATCTGAAAGAGATCATCCCTATAGATCAAACATCTGAGCATGTGGATTTATGGATGCTTGCATCTTTTACAGTGCAAATATGAGCTCTCAGTCAAATATTGCTCCAGAAAAACTGGCATCATTCCTCAGTCAATACTTACAGCAGAACACAGCCATGTATGCAGAACATAAGCATGTTAATCATGAAAACATTTTCACTTCTAATGACAAATAAATTACTAAACCAAGATGACCTTGGGTTTAGGATTTAATGATGCTGACGCTCAAATGCGTTAATGTGCAAAATCCACTTGAGGAAGCAATTCACAGCTTTCTAAACAATCATAATGAAATCCCTCCAGGTTGTGATTCTGCATAGGTAAGACCAAAACTAGGACAATATGTAGTTGAAACACTAAGTTACATTCATGAACCCTTTTTCTGAGTGCATTGAGAAGTTTGCTTATATAAGTTACAGCAAACAAATGCGCTGTGTGTCGTTAACGGTAATGCATCCTGTATTTCAAAAGCGTGAAAAGAGATGATTTTGAATGTTATTTTCACAAAGAAATGGCAGGTGTTGGTGTTGATGGATAGGCTAATTACTGGGATTTGATCAGTCCACATTGTATGCACAAATGGAGGCGCCACTTTACAACCATAAATGTATATAATTATTATTTTATAATTGTGGTGATTATTTGTTGTTGTTTTCAATTGACACAAGACTGAGTCATGTGTGAAAAAGAAGCCTCAATTGAGAAAATGCTTCCATCAGTCTGCCCTGAAGGCAGGTCTCTGAGGCATTTTCTTAGGTAATGAGTGGTGTGGGAAAACTCAGCCCCATGCAGATGAAGTGTATGGTATGATTAGTTATCACACTTTCCCATAGTTTGGAAAAATGCCAGTTTTTCATTGAGCATAAAGCAATTGCCCTTGGAGTACATGATGAGGAAGCCTAATATTAGCAATAGAATACTAATACTCAACCATGTTTGGCTTATCTCAGTTTATCTTTTCCTCTACATAACTGAAAAATAAAGTGGGGGGGAAGAGTGTTAGAAATCCAGTTCTCATTAAAAACTAATTATGGGTGTGGTTTGGATAATTTCTCTTTGATTGGATTAGATAAAGACAAAGAAAACTCATGTTAAGGATTAGATAAAGTGAACCAGATAAAGAAACTCATGTTTTATGCTTGGCCAAGAACAAGAACCTGTGGTTGGAATATTCATAGGTTCATAGGGGTGAAACTATTCCTTTTGTTTTTCTAAATGGACAAATTCCCAAACTGCCTTCGAAATGAAAATGTCCACACCCATAGATAAGTTTGTCTGTATGCCCCTGTTAGTGAAGCAGTTTTTTTTTTATTTTTTATTTTTTTATTTTTTTTTTTTATGCTTCTTTTTTTTTTTTTTTTTATTTATTTATTTATTTATTAAGGATTTCTGCCTCCTCCCCGCAACCGCCTCCCATTTCCCTCCCCCTCCCCCGATCAAGTCACCCTCCCTAATCTGCTCGAAGAGCAATCAGGGTTCCCTGACCTGTGGGAAGCCCAAGGACTGCCCACCTCTATCCAGGCCTCCTAAGGTGAGCATCCAAACTGCCTAGGCTCCCCCAAAGCCAGTACGTGCTGTAGGATCAAAAACCCTCTACGATTGTTCTTGAGTTCTCAGTATTCCTCATTGTCCTCTATATTCAGCCAGTCCGGATTTATCCCATGCTTTTTCAGACCCAGGCCAGCTGGCCTTGGTGAGTTCCCGATAGAACATCCCCATTGTCTCAGTGTGTGGGTGCACCCCTCGCGGTCCTGAGTTCCATGCTCGTGCTCCGTCTCCTTCTGCTCCTGATTTGGACCTTGAACAGAGACTAGTCAAAGTGCAGAGACTCTGTCTCTGGAGTGCTCTGTTACAAAGGGGACATCGATATCACATTCCCTCCCCATTAATACCAGCAAACCTTCTATTAGATTAGTATGGACTGTGAAAGCCAAAGTTCTGATAGGGATAGAATGAAATGGTGTCTTTTGTCCATGACATAACTGGCTGTTGCATTCATGAAATCCCAGAAACTATAGTTCCCTGACTAGGACCTGCACCAGATTAAACTGGTCATCATTTCAGCATGGATATGTCAGAGGTACAAAAGACCCCAAGTAAAGGTGAAGATATTTTTACAGTTGATGGTTGGCAGGGGAGATGCTGTCAGTGTTTGATAACCTCTGGATGATGGACTATGCTCTAGTGGATGGCCCCATAATCATGTAAGGACATCTCTGATAGGACTTAGTAAATTCTTAAAAAAATAAAAAAGGAAAAAAGAAAGAAAAGAAATGAAAAAAGCATGAATTTTGGAGGGGGATTTGGGGACATAATTAGAGAAGAGTTGTCAGTGATTATGACTGAAATACATTGCATGCATGTACAACATTTTAATAGAATAAGCAAATATTTCACAATAAGCCATACTAAATTCAGGCAGTGATTAACTAGGGAACTTATTAAGGATTTTAGTCACTTAATGCAGATGTCAACTTTTGAAACCCCACATCCAAAACATGGAACTAATTTTGTCCCAGAGACTTTCCTTTCATTTTTTCTGTTATGATTTAAATGTTGTTTTGTACCTCGTCAGGAAGTCCTAAACCATATGTCAGTAGTGTGCCTTCTAAGTATTGCTCCTGCCTGATTATGATAGAGCTTTAGTTTCCTGCAATTTCCCCCCTTTAAGTTTTTCATGAGTTCAAAGGTGTGTGTATGTCTCTGATGTTCAAAGCCAGCATGCAGTTTCTGCCTTTATCTTCTGGGTGTCTTGTTTTCTCAATGAATTGAGGGTGACCTATCTTTTTAGCAAGTCTATATTTATATTTAGAAGCTTAATTTAGTGGTACACTTAGCATAATTTTAATTCCCTCCCATAGAGCAAAAAAAAAAACCTTCATTTACAAATGTCTTGATACCTTATATTACAAAATGGCTTTTTTTTTTTGCCAAGGCAGAGTAAATGGTCTTTTAGCTTGAGGTATGGGTCTCAGATGGCTCTAAATGAGCCTGGTGTCCCACATCTTATCAAAATCCACATTTTATTTCTACTGGAATTCTTCTTATGGGGTCAGTTCAGGTCCTAGAGGCTGAATGATAATTATTAATGATCCTTCCTGACATTTCAGCATAGCTGGGTGCATGTTCTAGATTATATTGCTTATAATATCACTAACAGTAATAAAGGACCCAATTTATGGTAAGGGCTTAATATGTATATTTTTAAATTCTTATTTTATACATGTGTGTACGTGTGTGTGTGTGTATGTGTGTGTGTGTGAGAGAGAGAGAGAGAGAGAGAGAGAGAGAGAGAGAGAGAGAGAGAGAGACTATGTTCATGCCATGACATATATATGGATATCAGAGCATAATTCGAAGGAATTGCTTCTCTCCTTGCATCATGTGGGTTCCAGGAATCTAATTTGTGTTGTCATGCTCGGTGATTAGGAAATTCTTCTTCCAAATCATCTCACTAGTCCTGGGCCTTAACATTTTGGATGAATAATTCCTAACTTTATAAGTCTTTTTTTTTAAAAAAAAATGTGGATGTATCATTACTTTTGATGTGTGTGAATGTTTTGACTACATGTATAGATGTACACCAAAAGTGTTCCTTGTGACTTTTGAGGACAGAGGAGTCCATTGGATACTCTAGAGCTAGAGTTACAGATGCTTAGAGACCATGCAGGTGCTGGAAGCTGAACCCAGGTCCTCTGAATGAACATTAACCCCTGAAACATCTCTTGAGGACTAATATTTATAAATTTTATTTTTTTGTCAATAAAGTATTTATTTAAGCCGGGCAGTGGTGGTGCATGTTTTTCATCCCAGCACTTAGGAGGCAGATATAGATAGATCAGTGTGAGTTCAAGGCCAGCCTTGTCTACAAGAGCTAGTTTCATGAAAGATCCCAAAGCTACAGAGAAACACTGTCCTATAAAAACAAAAATTATATATTTATAAATATTTAAAATATTTATATATTTATTATAATTATTTGAAATTAATTGAAATGAAATAAAGCAAAGCAGGTTGTGAACTGATTTTTAAATGAAAATATAGCATATACTCATTCTATAAAATAACAGATTTCATTATGATATTTTCAATTGTGTATGTCATGTCATATTTATATTGTGTATGTATGTCATATATATTCTCAATTATGCTGTCTTTCCCACATCTTTCAACTGAAATTCTTCTCAAGTAGTCTCCTTACCTCCATGTGATAAATTTATAACAAAATATTATTATGCTCATTTATTTAAAAATAAGTAATGAATAGATTTTGTTTATTGAAGGCTTTCTTGCTTTTGGAGAAAAGAATTTGCATAATCCAGGCAAATGTGGAGCTTGAGATTATAGGTCTTGTTTCTCTGGTTTAGCATAGCAGGTTAGTACAAATACATAATGTCCTGATGGCAAATAGGTCAACTATGAGAAACCGTCACAACTCCTTCAGAGGTACATGATTATAATTCAATTAGCATTCATTATTCACTGATTAGATATTAGAATTTTCTATTTTAGATATTAATATAAATAAAGTCATTCTGTAGACATTTTTGTCCTACCCCACCCAGTCATCATAATAATATGTTTGACAATCATTTTGATTTTCATTTTTTTCTAGCATATGGAAAATAATGATGTTTGTGACTTTAATTTACCATTCTCTAAGAAATTATGGTTCTGGGATTATTAATTATTTGGATATCTCTTTTTCCTATTCAGTATTTACATTTGCTTGTGTTATGAATTGAGGATGAAATATCAATTGGTGCCTAGCAAGTGGTACTACTTTGGGGTGTCATAAAAAGCTTAGTACATGAAGTCTCTGTGGATCCTATATAAGAAGGGAATGCAATGGCTGAGAGTTTAAGAGTACTAAGTGCTCTTCCAGGGGTTCTGAGTTTTATTCCCAATAACCATATGGTGGCTCAAAACCATATTTAACGAGATCTTGTGTGGAGGTATACTTGCAGGCAGAACACTGTCTACATAATGAATACATAAATCTTAAAAAAAAGAATGAGTAAATGTTCTTTTGATGGTTACACCTGCCTCCCAACTGCCTTCCATGAGGTGAATAGTCTCCTCTTTCACATGTCCTGTGCATATAATACCAACCACTGACTCAAGCCCAACATATGGAGATGGCCAGATATGAACTGAAGCCCATGAAACACAGTCCACAATAAACCTCTTCTCCTTTAGGGTATGTGTGGAATTATTTTGTCACAAAAGAAAATAAGAGCTCACAGGTTGGGTATTAGATACACATAGTCTACTTAGTTGCAACAGTCATACTATAGGTATGCAATAATA
The DNA here is from genome assembly GCF_037038515.1 of Microtus pennsylvanicus. Classification (NCBI taxonomy): domain Eukaryota; kingdom Metazoa; phylum Chordata; class Mammalia; order Rodentia; family Cricetidae; genus Microtus; species Microtus pennsylvanicus. The sequence continues at coordinate 54,660,106 of NC_134579.1, read as the reverse complement.
CATAAAGCATATCTTTCCTTAAAGAACAATATTCAATTCTGACTAGCCAAAGTTATCATTTTAACCATTAATGATTTATACTTTCTTCACTCTATATAAGAAGATTTTTCCCTAGTCAAGACATCATCATTTCTTACTATGGAATTAGAATTATTAAAAATAATTAGTTCAAAAGATGCCTTGTTTAAGATCATGTTTGGAGGTTACGAATACAAAGACACACACACATGCACACATTCACACATGTGCACACACACACACGATCACCAGTATATATCCAGACTTGCACACACACATATAGTCATCAGAACATTGCCTAGATCAATGTGACTTTAAGGTTTTTTGACATCAAATACTGTGGATTTATATTTTAAAATCGGTATTTCTAGGATTCTCATTTTTGCTCATTTTTGATGAGTGTAATTCAAGTATTATAATCATAATTCATAGTCTGAAATAATGGAGTTCAGTAGACAACGGGTTGATACTGATAAAGCACTTTAGAGGTGGATAAGACAGGCACCGTAGGATCTAATATCCAGTGAAGACACTTGGCAGTGCTGACATTGATGGAAGCGGTCTTTAGAATAAAGGCTGAAAGAGCATGTTATCAGCACAGACAGCCCGGAAGGTGAGCCTTGTGGTTAAGTGGAAGGTGTGCCACAGAGTTTGAATGGGAAGGTGGATCTATAGAAAGGTCTGAGGTGCACTGTTGTTCTCCTAAATGTAACATTCTCTCTGGCAGTTAGGGGCGATTTCTGATCAGTATTGTTCTCAATGCATTTGCTATACTAGTCTTGCTTCCTCTTCTGGCTTTCATTTGATTTGCTTCTGTTTAACTAGCATGACATTATCTGGCAAGTCACATGTGAATACTTACTCATTCAGTCATTTATTATTATACTGCTGTTTTTTAATGTTGAGGCTAGGACCCAGGCTTGCCTTAAACTTATGGGAATCCTCTTGTTTGAGTAGCAGAGATTTCAAAATGATTTTCTGTCACTTGTAGAGATGATAGACAGACTTCAACTAACAGGTGACTGTAGTAATCAACACGCTGGAGAAGGAATGCTGTCTGTGGAATTTCCTGTTTTCTTAGTATTGTAGATGAGACTAACCTTAGGCAATGCCTTTCTCCACCAGTTGACACTCTGAAACTCACAGCATCTTTGGATTTAGTTTGTGATGGATTAGATTATATTAATGAACAGCATCCTCATCAACAGGTTGGTTTCTGAAGGGAGGGATTGGAAACATATTCCACTGAGTGCAGAAAATAGAGAATTTGGAGCAACTATCTAAGGTGAGAAAAACTCATGATGGATATTCCTAAGTAGAAGATTAAAGTTCATATATTCAGTAGTATTCACAAGCCATTCACACTGAAGCATGGTTAATCCTAGCATTTGGTAGGCTGATGCAAAATAATTGTTATAGAATTGTTATAGAGTAAAAAAAGAATAGGTCATAGAGTAAATTCTAGCTAGTTGCATAACAGAATGAGAGACTCAAATAAAAAACAAACAAAAAGAAACAACAAGCATCAAAAATTATCTGACATTTTTGAATTTTTAAATGACTTTGAACAACAACAAAAAAAGCCCAGCAACTGTTGAGAGATCTTGGATTATGGAGAAAAAGAAAGGTGGTGGATCTGGATATGGGGGATGGTGAGGAGGAAGCAGAAGCAGGGAAGTAGAGAGATGGGGAAACCATACTCAGGATGTATTGTATGAAAAGAACCTTTCAATAATAGAAAAGGGACTGGTGTAGAAAGAAAAGTATCTGACTCCTTATTTTGTTTGAAATCTGTCTTTATCGTGTCTGCAACTTTGAAGCTGACAGGCTAATGTATGAAAGCTAAAAGGCCACCTAAGGACTGCTGTCCATCTTCATGATTTTAATTTCTATACATATTTCCACAGTATTGATGAAAGGTATGAGGGTTTGCCCTATTACAACTAGAACAGGGAGGAGGCTTTAAAAACTGTTGGTAGGTATTTTTGATATTTTTCGGTTAGAATTATTTTTCACTGAACACTGTCTGATGTATTTCTTGTAATAGAATCCTTGTCATGTCTTTGAAGATGATTCTCTGTTTTTAAATTCTTACATGTGTCTTCTGTAGTCCATTTGTCTCAGTTTCTCCCTTACTCCCTACTCAGCCCTTGAAGTTGCTCAACTATATGGCTGTCTGGATCTATGAGCTCATTTTCTTTTAGTCTCCCTTTGAGAAAGCTTTAGGCAGGTTGCCCCAAAGTGGAGAGCTCACAGTGGTTGAGGTTGCCTTATCAGTCACTGTCTTCACACTGGGTAACCCTGCCATGCAGACCCTCTATGTTTTTACATAGATTTTGCTCTAGTTTGAGTAACGAATGCCTAAGATATATTGGTTTGTGGACTGAAATATTTAAACCAGCATGTCATCCTCAATCTCATTCAGTTTGCCTGTCTCTCCCAAACCAGGATTTGTTATTGCAAGAAAAAGCAGTTGTCTGTGTTTGCTTGCAACAGTCTAGAATTGTTATGGTCTTTTTTCCCTAGAGAATTATGCAAATTGAATAGTGCAATTTTTTTAATGTGGTAATTCATGTTTTCAGTAATTATTTGGCTTATTTCAATCCAAAACAATGCTCTTTGAAATTTTAAAGCATGTAAGCAAAAGCAGAATTTATGATCTATTATTTAAGCATTTTATATGTTTAGACAATAATCTCATTATTTTGGATATATGTTCATAAATATCGCTGGTTAAAATCCTCCAAGATAAAAGTATTTAATTTGTTTTTGAATGGGATAGAAGAGAACAGACTCAAGGCAGCCTAAACTGTGGTGACAAGATCAAAGTCACAGTGTGTTCTGTGGAGAGATAGGCACAGCATCCAGACAGTTTCACTTCTGGGAAATATTCATCCTGATTGCCTTCTCTGGCTATTGTGGGAGCAAAATCCTAATGCACCAGCATTTACCACAGTTAAATGATATTATTTAGAGTCATAGTTTAATTCTCCTCTATCCATGAACCCAATATATCTTTTTGAAGAATATCTTATTTGAAAAAGTAAAAAGAATCCATTCATACATTTAGTTTCAAATATAGTAACATATGCATAATACTTTCTAAATGGTCTTCTTATTTGTAGTGTCTCAAGAAAAGTGCTTATTTATAGAGTGTTCTTGTTTGAGGTTAAAGTTAAGTATGAGGTGTCCACTTCATTATTGGCGTTAAAGATGCCTGTGATCTATCTTTCCTAAAATAGTAAAGCATTAGATGAGAGCAAATTGTCTTAATTATCATATGGAATAAGATCCTAGAACAAAATCTCTACTAGACTTAATACAATGATTAAGTTTATGAGCACTTACTTTTTTCCTCCCCATCTAGGAAGCCATGGTAATTGTTTGAGATGCTATTAAATGTACAGGATATACAGCAGTAACAAATCAATCAGCAGCTTCGCTGGGGAAGTTCTTGCTTTTAGCTGATGTTATTTCTCATCTCTAAGCTACTTTTCTTTGCTCCAGTCTACAGTCGGATATTAAATATTACTGAAAAGATAAGTGCCTGGGCACAGTTCTAATTTGGTAAATTCCAGAGGATACAATGTATTCACCAAGGTAAAAATCTTGACAGGTCATAAAAATATAATTCCAAAGGTCACAAAAACAGGAGTGCTAAACAAAGCATTTTTCACAGTGAAAGCAAAGTCTTCTAGAACTTTGTATATGATAATGGGGATCTTCATCCTGATTGAACCTAAGTGCTATGACAAGAAATGACTCCTTAAGCATTAGTAAGTGTTTGGCAAATAATAATAATTCCTTGCTCTTTGTTGTGTAATGCAATGCTAGGGAAATCAGATATCACAGTTTCAAATGACTGAGGGTCTGGCCCTGAGATAGCAATGCACAGGCAAAAGAGGGCCTCTAGTGCTTTTCAAACCACCATTCTTTCTTTTAAGATGTAGAGTCACGGAGTCTACAATAGGTGAACCTAAAGAAGCTAAGTAAGAAGGTGAACCCAAGGAAAAACATATAGTTATCCTCTTGGCTAAGGGAAGTAGACAAAATTGCCGGGGAGAAAAGTGGGATCTTGGGGGTGGGGTGGGATGGGGGTAAGGGGAGATGGGGAGAGAAAAGGTAGAAGGGAAGGAGGGGAGACTTGGGGAAACAGGAGGATCGGGATAAAGGAAGGTTGGATAGGGGAGCACGGAACCACAATTCTTAGGTAAGGGAACCACCTTAGGGTTGGCAAGAGACTTGACCCTAGAGGGGCTCCCAGGTGCCCAAGCTGAGGTCCCCAGTTAGTTCCTTGGGCAGCTGAGGATAGGGAACCTGAAATGACCCTATCCTAGAGCAATACTGACGAATATCTTGCATATCATCATAGAACCTTCATCTGGTGGTGGATGGAGATAGAGACAGAGACCCACACTGGAGCACTGGACTGAGCTCCCAATGTCCCAGTGAGGAGCAGAAGGAGGGAGAAGATGAGCAAGTAAGTCGGGACCACGAGGGGTGCACCGGTGCACCCACTGAGACAGTGGGGCTGATCTATTGGGAGCTCACCAAGGCCAGCTGGACTGTGACTGAAAAAGCATGGGATAAAACCAGACTCTCTGAACATGGCGAACAATGACGGCTGATGAGAAGCCAAGGACAATGGCACGGGGTTTTGATCCTACTTAATGTTCTGGGTTTGTGGGAGCCTAGCCAGTTTGGATGTTCACCTTCCTAGATATGGACGGAGAGGGGAGGACCTAGGACTTACCACAGGGCAGGGAACCCTGACTGCTCTTTGGACTGGAGAGGGAGGGGGAGAGGAGTGGGGAGAAGGGGAGAGGGGTGGATGGAGGGGGAGAAAAGTGGAGGAGGGGGAGGAGGGGGAGGGAAATGGAAGGCTGGGGGGAGGTGGAAATTTGTTTTTTTTTATTTTGAAAAAAAAATAAAATAAATAGAAAAAAAAAGATGTAGACTAATTAACGTAAAAATATCCATTCAAGATTGTCAGACTTTGTCATTCTTTAAGAAAAGTTGGTACCCTGAAAATTTATATAAAATATCAAATTTTGAAAATATCCTTCTTATTACCTTAGAATCTCCCAGGTTTCTTTATAATTCTCTGTTCTATAGTCAGATACCTAAAGTATGCTTGATCATAAAAATTAAGGAAAAAGAAGACAGACAGTATAGAGAAACACCAGTCATCACCAGTGGGATCCATTCCCTCCAGCGCCAAAGTTTATACTGAAAATTTATAATCACTGATATTGAATTTGCAGAATTGCCTTGTAAAGATGGTAGTTTTGATTATATTTGGTGGGGTGCATATATTGTTTCTGCTACCTACTTTCCTGGGCACTTTTTCCTCTGTCTTCTGTTTTATAGAAGCTTAATTTTCTTATTTATAATTTAAAGATACTTATTACATTTCAGAGGGTATATAAGGTTGTGTAAATAAGCAACTATTAATTCCAAAATAAAAGACAAGAAACTCTGCTGTGAAGGATAGACAGGAGGCTGGGGTTGGCCAGGAGCACTTGTTTTTTTGCAGAGAACCGGGATTTGATTCCTAATACTTATTTGATAGTTCAGAACAATTAAACTTTAGTTTTATGAGATTTAACACCTCTTCTGTATCTGCCTCTCTCCCTCCCTTCCTCTCTCTCTCTCTCTCTCTCTCTCTCTCTCTCTCTCTCTCTCTCTCTCTTTCTTTCTTTCTCTCTCTCTCTCCCTTCCTATCATCCTCTCTCCCTTTCTTTCTCTCTTCCTATTGCTGTTATCAGTGTGCTTGGAATTAAGGATGTTGACTTGCTAGAAGAAATATGAAACAATAATCTACACTATGAATCAAAGGAATGAGAATTCAGAAGATAGATCAAGATAATATGGAAAAAATCACAGAATTTTCTGGTAAACCTTTCCACAGATTGCCCTGAAACACAAAACAAAATTTATGTTCAACATTTACAAGACAAGGCAGTTTTTTCATCCAATTTTGCTTGTAAAAAGTTTATCCACATAATTTATCCAATGACGGGTATAAATATGGCCAACAGATTTGCACTGATTATTTAAAGTATTTTTCCACGTTTTCCAAATTTAAATACTTGCAAGAGGGAAGCTGAATGAGAAACTTATATGTAGTTTTGAACTGGCTAAAAGCAGACCACAGCCCCAACTTTGATCTAATTAGCACAGTACTGATAAATGCACACATATGAAAAGTCAAACTGAGTAATGCAAGGTTTCTGGTTTGTATACTTCAGATTTCTATAAAACAGTCTAGATTTACTAAAATACCTGAATCTATTCATCTCTTTATTTCAAAATTATCAAGAATCTATTTTAAGACAATGAATTTTCTTTGTAATTGCAGAGTTAGTGCAAACACAATAAGAAAGATTAAACAAGATGTAATAAAATGAGTTTTTAGCTTAGATTCAACACTATATTATAATACAAAACAAACACCTTCTTGTCAGTGCTTTTTTTGAGTCAACAGACATAGTTGGAGGTCAAAGTTTCAGATTATTTTAAGTTCAAGCATCAGGTACAAATGATGTTTCTTTTTCAATTTTCATGTCATTTTGTTCATGCATAGATTGGGAATGTTCCTGCTGCAGTATAATCTCTCTGCTTGACCTTCACTTTATAAACCATGAGTTTCTATGTAACTATATTAGACATTTGTGTTTTAAATATTCTGACATTAACCAGTGTTTCGCGAGTGATATTGTCTCAATAGAAAAAATATATATTATATATAATACATATATGTATACGCACATACACAATGTACTTTACTTTACATACATTTACTTTAATTTGAAGGCAAATGATTCTTTCTTGTTTCTGAGAATTAAGATTTTTCACCATATTAATGTATATAAAGTAGTTCTGGTTTCTGATAATATACATTGTTATATGTCCTCTTTCTCTTCTTTCTGTCTCTGTCTTCTGTTTCTCACTTCATCTTCTCTCTCCTGATGAACACTTATTTTATTTTATTTGGTTTTTTTTTTTTTTTTGAGACAGGGTTTCTCTGTAGCTTTGGAACCTGTCCTGGAACTAGCTCTTGTAGACCAAGCTGGCCTCACACTCACAGATATCTGCCTGCCTCTGCCTCCCGAGTGCTGGGATTAAAGGCCTGCGCCACCACCACCCAGTCTGGTGAACATTTATTAACAAGGGTAAAGCATAAAGCACAAGAGACATAAAAGCTGGCAATTCAATAACAAGTCATAATAGGAGAAACAAATACACTTTCTTTTTACTAATTATAGTATTTAAAAAAATACTATACTTCTTATTAAGTATATTTTAAAAATACTTAATTAAATATTGCTTAGGACATTGGCACTACCTTCCCTTCAAGACCACGAAGGTTTCTGCTATGCTATGATTCTCTTGACCTAAGATGGAACAGATTATCACTGTCTAACCCATGAATGCAAGAGATATCTTAGATTTTTGTTAGAAGTTTAAGGCATAGACTATCTTGTACTTTTAGCATGAAATTATAAAAACAAAGGCATGAGATTCAAAGAAAAATATTAAAACATATTAAGGCAATTATACCCATCTCCATGGACTTCCACTGTTCATTGGCCTTACAAGGTCCTCATAATAATGAAAGGAATTAAGGTAGTTTTCTAAATATGCACATTTTTCAAAGAACTTGGTTCCCTCCAACTTCAGACCAATTATCTAGTGTTGGCTTGTGAGTCTCGAGGATGATCAGCTAATTAAGCTACTTTTGAACAAGCAACAAGAACACTGCTTTCACTACATTTGCCCCTATATCTCATCAACACTGAGGCTTCATTATTTAATTCACATCATTAACATAGTAGATAGAGTGAAGAAAATGCCTAAAAAGATTTCTACTTAAAGCCCATTATTAAAGGGGTATTTTTTTTTTCCTCAAGTAAAGATTAGCCCAGACATACAAGGCAAACCTGAGGCCAAGAGAAAATATCTTAAAGAAGTGAATGCAATATCTTACCCTAAATCTGCATTTGACTCAAAAATTGGGAAGTGGTCATGATTTTAATCAGATGCTTCAATGTGCATTTTTAATTGGAAGGGGAAACAGACCCACTGTTCAATTTCTTACATGCATAATGACCTAATCAGTGTTTATATTGGCCTACTTACATTAGAGACAAGTGACTGGCAGTTTGTGATTCTGAACATGAGTATCTTGTAGTATTATTGATATTACCTCTTTTCCTCCTACATTTTTCTCTGTATAGCTGTGTGTTGATTTAAAAGTTAGATTACAGCTTTATGTTTTATGTGAAAATAGGGGTAGAATATGTAGAAATATTTGTGATAACCCTTAATGAAATATAATTCTCATTCTCAGGTGGAACAAGAAGAACTAAGCGATCATTTCAAGATTAATAAATATAAAAGAATAATTCCCATAAATTCTAATGTTTTTGTACCGATTATCATAGTTTAATTATAATTATTTCAAAGGCCATTCAAAAATACAGTAAGATAGTAGGACAATGAGTATATTAGATAAAACCTTACATTTGGAGTAACTTAGCAATTGTGTCTCAAATCAAGGGGTGATCTGTAAGTATAAAACAAAACACCTCTCAAGCAATAACTGGCATCAGACTCATGTATCACAAACATGCAGACTTTCTGAAACATGAAAAAACACATATTCATACATCAAGATAAATGCTAAAATGTACTTCTTATTTTCTAGATTAACATCTAAAAACACACAGTGGGGGAAAAATCTCAATGAGCTAACACAGTCTGAACTGTGGTTGTAGGTGCACATTAGTTTTTGATTATATGGTGAAACCTGGCTTTTGCTTTTACTGATTTCAAACAGGCACAGGTTTTTAGAGAGTGGTTAGTGTTATTTAACACAGAAGAGTGAATGTAGAAGCATTTTGAAATGCAGAATTTTAGGAAGGCCAACTTGAAAGTTAAGAGGTAGCTATTAAGTCACTCTGTTTTTAATATATTCATAATAGAAACCAAAATGGCTGCTTGATCTTTTCAGCTATTGTTGGATAGTTCTAGATACAATATTTTGATGGTTTCAGTGTTTCTAAAATCTCTAATGTTTCAAGTAAGTTTTCAGGTTTTTAGGACTTCAAAAATTTTCACTTTTCAAAGTAAATAGAAGATAAAAATCATAAAAATAAATAAAATGCAGCAAAACAGGAATTTCCTAATTTAATAGAATCACCCTGACAACAATTCTTCCTAATTTTTCTTCTCTCTAATGAGGAGAGTAGCATTGTAAGCTACACATGGAAGACACTGTGTTCTTTTTGATTTCTTTTCTCTAGAATCCTATTTATATAATTATATCAGAAATATTGGTGCCTAAATGTTAAACTTAGCAATTTGGTCTTCTTTCTTATAGCCTTTACAGGACTAGACAAAGAGAGAAGGAAATAATTAGCTTAAATTTCTGCCAACTCTTAAACTTAAAATTTCAGAACCTTTGAGAAATAATCAACTAACATCTAAGAGACTTCAATTTTGTATCCAAGGAACATGAAGGTAATAAGTTTATGATGCAGCTGAGAAGGGATTTTACTCTTTAGAAAGTATATTCGGATTGACAAATTCATTGACATTTTGGAATTGTGACCCTGCCCATAACAGAGTCAATAAATGATGAAGTGATTTGTTCATTGACTTCATATTAAAACTCACCATTCTCCTGTTCCCTGAATTCCTATCTCTGTGACTTTGGGAAACTCTGCTCCATTCCATACTGTGCACACTTAAACTAGCCACAAATGTTCACCAGTGCCCAAGGTAAACATTGGTTCAGAATAATTTCCTTCAAGGTAACTAAGTATTCTGAAATGCTAAAATGTTGTAGGTCTTCTTACATTAGCTAGCACTCAGATTCAAACCCAACATATCTAATTATAATCCCCCATACACACAATGAGGACATGTGTAAACCAAACAACTTTATACACCATCAATTCTTGGGTATATTTCTTTTTTACTTCTAATACACACAAATATTTATTATCTATTATTATTTCACATAAAAAAGTTCTCATATGCTATGGATCAAGAAGATACTCCAATTTTAAGCATGTATACAACAAATAAAAGTACATTCAATTTTATAAAACATATACTACTAGATGTGTAGTTAGATTCATTCCAGCACAGTAATAATGAAAATTTTCAAAACCCCACTATCATAAATCAACAGATAATACAGAAGAACTGGAGCTAAACAAAACAACCAAACAAATAGACAAAAGAGACAATTACAGATTGTTCACTCAAACATAGAGAATACATATTCTTAACAGAAGATCATGGAATTTTCTTCTAAGCAGGCCTCATATTAGGACATAAAGCAAGTCTTACTTAGCAAATTTTGAAAAAAATTCAATAACATCCAGTATTCTTTCTCACCGAATAAAATCTATGTAGACAGAAACAGCAAGACAAACCACCAAAACCATACAACTTGTGAAGATTAAATAACACTCTATTGAGAAAATGGATCACTGAATAAATTAAATGGGAACTTTTTAAAGTTCCTTAATTGAATAAAATGATACCATGAAATGCCAAAAGCTATAGTATAAAATGAAGTCTAAGTTAAAAGTTTATAACACTAAAAGCCCACATAAGAAAGTTGAGAAAACTCAAATTAGTAGCTTAATGATACATCTTAAGGATTTGGAAAAGCAAGAACAGACTATATCACAAAACAAAAATGTGAAAATATAAAAGATATGTTCAGAAATTAATTAAACAGACAGAAGGTTTTTAAAAAATACAAAGAATTAATGAAAAGAAGAGTTGGTTCTTTTAAAGGATAAGCAGAATTAATAAACCTCTCACCAATTTAATCTAAAGAGAATAAGTAGAGCTTTTGGTATGATGGCTATTTTTGCCATATTAATTTTGATCCATGAGCATGGGAGATTTGTTTTTTCCTTTACCCATCTTCTTCTTCTTCTTCTTCTTCTTCTTCTTCTTCTTCTTCTTCTTCTTCTTCTTCTTCTTCTTCTTCTTCTTCTTCTTCTTCTTCTTCTTCTTCTTCTTCTTCTTCTTCTTCTTCTTCCTCTCTCTCTCTCTGTTCTGAATAAGCTTGAAGCCCTAATTTCTTTGTCACTGGTATATATGAAGCCCGTTGATTTCTATGTGTTAATTTTGAACACTGCCACTTCGTTGAAATTATCTATTAGCTGTAGCAGTTTATCAGTGGAGCCCTTAATGCCTCTCATGTGTGGAATCATACATATACAGAGAGGATTAATTTAACATCTTTTCATATATGCATTTCTTCTATTTCCTACTCTTGTCTCATTGCTTCAGCTAAGACTTCAAACTGATTGAATAGGAGTTGAGAGTGTAGATGAGATCAGTGGAAATGCTTCAAGTTTTGTTTATTAGTATGAGAGTAACTACAGCGTTGACATATACAGTCTTTATTAGTTGAAATATGGTCCTTCCATCCCTAGTTTCCCCACAACTTTGATCATGTGAGGAGATTGGATTCTGTCTTTTCTATGACTATGGAGATAGTCATGTGATTTCTATATTTGAGTACATTTATGTGATGTTTTATATTTAAATCATGTTTCATATATGTAAGTGTTGAGTCATCTCTGTATCTCTCCACTTTGATCATGATGCAAGGTATTTTTTATTTACTAATGAATTCAGTTTGCAATGATCTTGTTTAGAATTTTGTTTCTGTTCATCAGGACATTGCTATTCAATGTTTTTTTTTATTTTTTTAAAGGGTACATTTCTTAAAGTAGATGAACTGATTGCCTTAGTTAGGGTTTCTGTTACTACGATAAAACACTATGACAAAGAAGCAAGTTCAGAAGGAAAGGGCTTATTTGGCTTGTACTTTCATATTAGTGCTTATCATCAAAGAAAGTCAGGATAGGAACTAAAGCAAGGCAGAAACCTGGAAGTTGGGTCAATAGTGCAGGGATGGATCTATCCACATCGAGGGTAGGCTTTTCCTGTCAATTACTAATTAACAAAATGCTTTACAGACAGATCTCACAGAGGTATTCTCTCAACTGAGGTTCCTTCCTTTCAGAAGTTCTTCTAGTTTGTGTGTCAAGATGACATAAGACAAATCCGCACACTTACCTAGATAGGGCACTGGATAAATTATAATTTTTAGTGGCCTATTTTCTCTTATGATATTGCATACACCTAGCTGGAGAAGTGGGTTCAGATTTTCAGAGCTGCTTTGTTTAACTGGGTTTATAAAGAATCATTTACATTGTTATAACAAAATGAAATAAATCAGTCTGTTCTTTTCTAAATGAATGACTATCTCTAGAGAATCTATTTTGAAAATAGTGGCACTTACTCATGAATTTAATGGTAAGCCTAATAAACTTCTGAAATCATCTACTTACTTCTCAAATTAACGGAATTTGTTACATATACCTCTGAATTCTCTAATTTTTAAAGCAATAATTATTCTAAATCTGACAAGCTATACATAACAGAGCATTTGGTAAACATAGATTTTTCTTTCTTATAGAATGTGTATAAATGAAATTGTTTGATGACTTATTGAAATTGTGGTCTTCTTTCTTCAGACAGGGGCCTAGATTGCTTAAATGGAAATTCATTGACTTGATACTGAAGATTTATCATTCGTCTATTGATCTGCTTTCTCTATAACCATGAGAGCTACAGTACAGCTTTGTGAACACATATCCATTAAGAAGAAAGTGCTTCTCTCTTTCTCTCTCTCTCTCTCTCTCTCTCTCTCTCTCTCTCTCTCTCTCTCTCTCTCTCTCTCTCTCTCTCACACACACACACACACACACACACAAAGCACATGTAAGTTAAAAATGTTCTGTTAGAAGGGACTTCTAATGCTCCCAGAAAACTCCCTTGTTTTCAATAAATGAAACTAACTTTAAAGTCTGCTTATTGAATGTTATGAGGCCACTTGTGCCCACATGCAGAAATAGGATATGTAGGGCTTTCTAGAATACACATTCATATAAGAGTGTTTACTTCTTTTCTTTTGGAAATTGCAGAAGGAGCTTTAAAGAAGGTTTCAAGAAAGCCCCACAAAAGCTTTCATTGACATAATACTGTTCTCTTCAAAAATTTTTCAATTTTTCATGAAATGAAAATATTACTTCACTCAACATTAGCACTTACATTTAATTCAAATAGAGTTATTTAGAATACATGATGTGGCAGTGATTTCTTATTAATAAAGAAACTGCCTAGGCCCATTTGATAGGCCAACCCTTAGGTAGGTGGAGAAAACAGAATGGAATGCTGGGGGAAAGAAGCTGAATCAGTAAGTGGCCATGATTCTCCTACCGGATACAGACGCAGATTAAGATCTTCCCTGGTAAGACACCTCGTGGTGTTACAGGGATATTAGAAATGGATTAGATCGATATGTAAGAGCTAGCCAATAAGAGGCTGGAACTAATGGGCCAGGCAGTGTTTAAAAGAATATAGTTTCCTTGTAATTATTTCGGGTCATAAGCTAGCCATGTGGGCGTCCGGGTGGTGGGACGCAGCAGCCCGCCGCTCTCCTTACTACAAGTACATACTATCAGATTTTCAGTTGATAAATAGCTTAATCTAGCAAATATTTTTTATCTAAAAATAAGAATACAAAGAAGAACCTATTGCCTGAAGAACAACCTATCCATTTCCATTTTCTCAATATTATTTGAACTTTGAGAAACAATAGCATTTAAAGTTACATAAATTCAACCACAACATATAAACTTTGCCAAAAAAGGAAAATTTAAATGATTTGCATATATGTATGTATATTATATTATGATATATATTTTGCATACACACACACATATATGTTTGATCTATGCTGGAATTGATCCAAGAGCCTTGAAGATGCTAGTTCAGTACTCTACTACTGAGCCACATACCCCCAAAAAATAATGTCAGTGATATTTTAATCTATTTGATGATAAGGGCATCTAACATATATATCTTCAAAGTGAATAATTTATTAATGTTATACTAGTACATTTTAGTTCAATAATCATGTCTATATAATTTTAGAACTTTATCAAGTTTAACTTCAAACATTTCTTTAATGAGAAGGAACAGGTACATGTGTCAAATGTCTGAACAATTGTGTTCAAACCACAGGTTTATTAATTCTCATAATGAGACAGGCCAGTTCCTGAATTTCTGCACTTTCAAAGAATTGCAAAACTTAAGAAAAACATGCATCCTGATATGGAAAAAATTAGACATAGTGGGTTTTTTTCTTTTTTGCTTGTAGCCTGTAAAAATTATATTTGTTATATGTTGTATGTGTGTATGTGTATATTATTAGAATGCTTCTAGGAGGATAAGACTATAATATTAATGAGGGTATTCTCTTTAAATTACATTTGATATGTTAATCATTCTCAAACTCTTCTATCTTTTTAAGTTATTCTGAAAAATGTGTTGCTCCTCAGAATAAAGATTTTAACATTAATCTACAGTTAAAAGAAAACCAAAGATATAGAACAGAGTACTGTGGATTCACTAGTAGAAGGATAGCCGCTATATGACAAAGGAAGTTGAGCATTTGATTTCATGCTGGTGTAAAGATACATGAAAAATTCTTCAGGCCTGACTTTCTCATGAGGATGATAGTATTGTACTCCTGTGATTTACTCATACAGCCGTAGATTTTAAATATTCTTACTTTTGTTTTTGTAATTTTCATTGACAATATTTTTTCTCATTTAATATATCTTGATTATCATTTCCGTTCCCTCCACTCCTTTCAGTTTGCATCTGTGCATCCCTTTCTATTTGGATCCACTTCCATTTTGTCTCTCATTAGAAATCAACAGGCTCCTAAGGGATAAGAGTGAAATACAACAAACAATGCCTATCACATAGAAATTGGACAAGACAAAGTAAATGAAAGAGAGTCCAAGAGAAGGCTCAGCAGTCAGAGACTCAGCAGTTTGTACATTCGAGAATCCCATGAAAGCACTAAACTGGAAACCACATATAGGCACAGAGGACCTGCAGAGATCTGCTAAGAGTCCATGCATGCTGCCTCTCACTCTGTGAGTTCATATGAGAACTCTGCTCAGTTACTTTAAAGGGCCTTGCTCTCCTGGCATTCTCCACCCCCTCTGGATCTTACACTCTTTCTGCCTTCACTTACACAAGGTTCCCTGAGCCCTGTGGTGAGAGGTTTGATGGAGACTTCACATTTAGGCCTGAGTGTTCTGAGGTCTCTCAGTTTCTGCAAAGCCATTGTAATTTATCATTGGGGTGATTTCCTCCCTCACTCTGTCATACATTCTTACCACACTCAGACAAACTAGTACTAGTGATGTCTTTACAAATTAATCATTGCAAGTTTTACACAGAGGAAACATTCACTAATGGGCCACAGAGTTGGATTTTTTGAATTTACAAAACCTTTATGTCTATTGTACTTCAGTGCCACTTATATAATATAAATAATAACATATTAAGTTGTTTTATTAAAAAGTAGTTCATCATAGAGATTATAAAAGTAACTGAGTAGAGACAGACAATTGTCTGCATATTATGGAATTATAACACCACAATTAGTAGTGAAGGGTTTCCAAAGTGATGTGGCAGCAACACCAACAACACATGATAAAGTGCTATCCTGTCTTTTGATTTTATAATCCTTATACATGTAATTATGAAATAAATTTGAATGTTTGTACACCATGAGGTGCAAGAGTTCAAATGGACTTAAAGTTGATTGTGTACAGAACAAAACAAAATAAGGAAACTTGGAAGTACAAAGTTTTGAATACTTTGCCATTCTGAAGAAAATTTTGCTTTCTTTCACTTAGAAAAAAATACAAATCATAAAATGTGAGGCATTGGGGAATCTTATAGTTAGTCCAAGACAGTGAATATAAATAACAGTGAACATAAAAACTCACAAACTCTGGATACTGAACACTTGCTATTCTGAAATAATTAAACCAAGAAGATAGGCACACTGAATCAAATGCTTTCAGATCTATAAATAGTGATGTCCATCATCAAGTCTTCTGTTTCCATTATGGTATTGTGCACCCTATTTTTGAGTAAAATACACAGAAGCTATTGCTAGAATGTTCAAGAGTCATATGAACAAAGACACAGAAATATCACCAGTGCATCTCTTCCAGATATTTGATAGTCAGATTTTAGATTATCCAACATGTTGCATGAATAACCTGACTTTGACCCAGTCAACACAGTATTGCATGCTACTTGACCTTTGTTCATCTAACAGATGGAATTAGGATGGAGAATATATGTAAAAATATAAAGTAAGAAGGTAGTTAGAGTTGTTTATCTCAATGTAGGCTCTGCAACATATGGCCACTTTGTTCCAACCTAATGTGTTATGATTGAACCATTCCCTTGTCAGATAAAACAGGAAGATGAGATGAATATACATATATAATTCACCAAGCATTAACTTTGCATAGGATCACTGTATGGTAGAGTAGGGGTAAAGAGTACACTTTATTTCGCCCTAATGATAAATCACACCTGCTTTGTTTGAATAATGGTGGAAGCCCACTCTGAGTCAAATCAATGCCGTTACTTCATGAGAGTTCTTGCTCATATTTGAGCATCTTTCTCCCTCAGTTAACATTGCTATCTGAACTTAGAATCTTTATTTTGTCTGCATAGCTAGGGGCATTCAGAATCAAAGGTTAATACAAAGGCACGGGATTGCCTACCTTTTAATATTTAGGTTATTCACTGAAGATTATGAAGGGATATTATAATAAGTTGGGTTAACATGAACATAAACAAATGTTGATCAAAAAATGATATTTTACAGTTTAACTAATAAATTTCAGGAACTTCAGAGATAAAGTGATAAATTTCTCATAGACTACATGTACAGATTTCCAAACAGAGAAAAAAAATGGCTTTTTTATGTAGTCTATTGTCGGCCAGATGCAATCTGTATAGTTGAGGAATACATGACTGTCTAAAAAATACACTATTTATAATAGACCTAGTAAATCAATATATCATGGGGTATATCTAGTCTACTGAGGCTGGTGTTTTCTTTGATACTCAATTTCTTAAAGAAATTTCTTACTTGATAATTAAGGCATATATCCTATTAAACATCAAAATATAAACAATATTCTACCCAAATCTACATCTTAATCTTATCTCCTTTTGACTGACAATTACAGTGTCTAAATTGACAAATGAAAACAGCCTGGGAATCATGCGCTATGTACTTTTTTTTCTGAGATCGGCCATCTCATTTTCTAGAAATCTTATTTCTAATTCTAAAACACCTGTTAACTCAGTGGTTTCTGTCCATGACATGTCTAACTGGATGCTTCAGCAGCCTGCTTTCTGCATTTCCTGCCTTTGCCTTGCAAATCTTGCAATCTTTTGCTAGTCAAAAGACTAGCAATCTTTTGAAAAGCAAGCCTGCAATTTCCCTTTTCTCAAAATTTTCCAATCATTTCACAGCTGAATTAACTAGTTACTAATGTCTTTGAAATACATTATAACTCTATCTCTATGAATCTAGTTTCAGGATCTCAGACTCGTTTTCTACTTAATGATCATGGAAAGAAAATTCTTCGAGTTTCTAATTTCATCCTTTAATTACATGGTGACATAAAGTTGTGAGTTAGCCTGCATTATACTCCACCCTGACATCATGAGAATGCCCTCTTGTTGCCCTGAAAATACTATCTAATCATATTTGGATAATATAAACCTTGTATTTATGTGTTCTGACCTTCATTTTGAAATTACACTTGATCATGCATATGTTTTTTTTTTTTGTCTCTGATTCAACAAACTCAGGTAGGGCTAGCCTACTTCATTTTTAGGGAAGAATATCCCTGTAGGTAAGTGCCTATTGTCTAATTTTATATTAGATATGAACATTACTGCTGCTCAGTAGATCATAAAAGGTTTCTGGACCACATGTCATATAGCATCTTTTCATATATTTCACTGTGTCATTGTTCTTTATAAATGTCATTTATCACATATTGATTTTTTGGGTGTTAATTTTTATATTTAGTGCTTGAGATATGCACTACAGTGCATCGGTGGAGGTCATAGAACAGCTTGTGGAAGTCAGTTCTCTCCTACTGTGTGAGTCCTAGAACCAACTTTAGGGTCTCAGCTATAGTGTCAAATGCCTTTATTTACGGAGCCATCTACCTGGCCTTATTTCTTCACTTTTAGATTGTCTTTCACTTCTTCACCACTAACCTTACAAGCTAAAATAATGCTTAAGACATAAAGGAAATAGACTTAGGAAGACTACACTTTTATTACTTGGAAGTAAATTGTGCCTTCAATACCCTGGTTTTTATTTTTTTTTTATGTTATGGTTAGTTTCAAATAATGTACATATGCTTACTTATTTTATCTTCATCTTTATTTTACTCATAATTGTGTGTCTAAAAACCATGAAATTTCTGACATGTGGTAAATGCCAAAAAATATTAGCTACAAGAAAGACACCTTGAAATGCTTTTAAGTTTCATACATTTTTTTTTGATTTTTTAGCACTTCTTACTTTGAAGTAATAAAACTTTGAGTGAGCACTGACTGACATTAATTTGTATTCTCTGGTTTTCAATTTTTATAAGATTTCTCGTGAGTGGGAAAAGAATTTGTGTCGGAGTTGATTTATTTCCACAAGATTAAGGCTTCTTTTCTCACTTGTTTTAGTTTTTGAAAATATAGTATTCATAAATACTGGCTGAGGCTCCGTAAGCCTATTCCCTACAGTGCATGTTTTATTTCCAAGAGCCTGGGGTGTGTACTTTGAAATTAATTATGATGTTGCCCTTCTAGTTATAGCATCTGCTGTATTTGAAAAGTTAGTAGATAGAGAATGATATTGAACAGAACACTGCTGGCTCGGGCACTGGTTCCTATGGGAAAGGCATGGCCCTTTTCAAGTTTAAAACATCCCTTGATCACTTTCTGTTGGCTTTGACAAAGGAAAAGAGTAATGTGCAATATCAGGCCATTTGTTCATCTGAAAGAAAGAAAGGCACCGAAAAGCTTGCACTCTTGCCGTTCTTTACTTCAGTAAACCCTGTCAAGTGTCAGCTTTTATAAAACTCTGATTTTAAAAAATGGAGATTATTTTAAAAAAACAAGAAATTTAAACAAGTTAAAGATCAAGGGTAAAGAAAATAATTAGTATTAATTGATATTTCTATAAAATACTAATGCTGCACTTTCTACGTACAACAGGTATTTTCTGATCCCGTGCAAATAATAATGGCACATTGAAATGTATAATTGATTGTGTCTAGATCTAATCCTAGTTACACAAACGGTCACGTTAAACTTAGTGGGTAGCACATCAAAAGAAAAAGACATGAATGTAGGCAAGGGACTTTTTGAAGGAAAGGGGGGCAAGAGTAATTACAATGCATTTTATTTCATTTCTTTTTATTTCATTTATTTTAATTTTATTTTGCATTCCAATAACAGTTCTCCCCCCACACCTCCTTTGTCCCCATTGCCCGTCCACATTGCACCTCCCCATCCACTCCTCACAATAAATAATGGTTCCTATGGGGAGTCACTAAAGCCTGGCACATTGTTGGGGCAGAACCAAACTGCCCCCACATTAAGACTGAGTATGACATCCCTCCATAGGACATGGGCTCCAATTAGTTAGGTCATGCACCAAGGCTAGATCCTGGTCCTACTGCCAGGTGCCACTCAGGTGGTCCATACTTCACCATTATCTCCCTTATGGATGTCCGGTTTGGTCGCATGTAGGCTTTATTGATCGAGAGTTCATGGTTTTCCATGAGCTTAATTCAGCAGTCCATGTAGATTTTTCCATCATAATCTTGACCTCCCTTGCTCATATATCCCCTCCTTCTTCTCTTCGACTGCAATCCTGGAGGGTGGCCTGGTGCTCAGTTGTGGATCTCTGTATTTGGTTCCATCAATTACTAGATGAAAGCTCTATGATGATTGTTTGGGTAGTCACCAATCTGATTACAGGAAAAGGCCAGTTCAGGCACCCTCTCCACTATTGTCAGGAGTCTTAGCTGGAGTCATTTTGTGGATTTTTGGAAATTTTCCTAGCACCAGGTTTCTCCCTAACCCTATAGTGGCTCTCTCTATCAAGATCTTTCATTGTGCTTGCACTCCATATTAAAAAAAATAAATAAAAAGTAGCAGTAAAATAGGAACTTTCTCTTTATCACTTATTTATTAAATAAGTTTTATCTAATAACTTATATTTTAAAATTGTCATTTCTGTGTCTAAGAAAAAAATTAAAATACAGTCTTTTATCTGTAATCTCCAAGAGAATTATGAATGAAGCATTAATCAAAAGTCATTGAAATAAATGTATTATTTCAAATCTAGTATTAATTAAATCCAGAGTGCATATATGTGGCATGTGACATTTCACTGTTAGCCTCAACATGACTGTAATGGAACTGGTTTTCATTGCTATCTCATTGCAAGTAGAGCCTCCATCCTTCACATGCATGTGTGCACCCATGATAACACAGAAGAAAGCCGTCTCCTTCCTATTTCACAACTTGTACTTTTTGATTGGTTTATTTTGTCCTAGAACAGTCTGCGGAAATATTTTCAGAGTCTGAAATCTGCACTTCTGGTGAGGACCTGATGTTGAAGAGCAATGGGGTGTTCCCTCCAGGTCTCTTTGGTAGTATTCCCCAGCCTTATGCTCATCCCACATGCAGAGGTATTCATACAAGAACGTTGTGCTTTCCCCTCTTCTCACCATCAAAATGATAGGAACTAAATGGTTAGAAATGGAAAAATATTCAGCATCTTAGAATTATTGTTGTTCATTATTGTTAAGGCAAAGAAAATAAAGAAATCTGAAAAATACAGTGTAAGTGTAAGCCAATTTTCAATATAAAATTGCAAGTGTGCCTGTGTACAACCAAGAACAGCTTGTGGAATTATAGTATAACCTGAAAAATTAAAAATATAATATTTTAAACAACAGCACATTTACGGTTACCTTAGAATGTGGAAATGTAACTTTTATATATACATGCTCTAAGTATGTTAAAACATTTTATCATAAATATTTGTATGCATGTGTGCATATGAAATTTGAACACAACAAAAAATGCAGGGCTGATACTCATTGTCAGTTTTATTCTTTTACCAAAAATAGCATACTGTCTTCTTGGAATGCTGAAACAACTTTAATTTGATCAGAAAGCAGGATCAAGATGAAGAGGCCTCGCCTAATGTGATATTGTGACCGGAAGGTGACATCTTGAACAGTGCTTCTGCTTCTATAGAGGATCTGCTGGGTCAGCAGGACGGCGGCAGAGAGGACCAAGCAGAAGTGACCCAGTTCTGTCTAAACTCTTAGCCTGTGTAGCTCTTCCATTGATGAAGATGCTTTTGTCACAGAGCCGTGATCACCCTGCCAACAGAAGACATAAGAAACAGGAAGTGTATGGAACAGTTATCCTGGATTTTTGGTTTGTTTTATCCTGTTCTTACAGAACATCAAAGCCTGACTGCAAATGCTAAACATTTTGAGACTTTGTTACATTTATTCTCATACACTTAGTTTCATTGTTACAAATTTAACACTTTTGTTCAGCGTGAAGATAATTTTTATCCTTAAAAAATGATTTCCTACATGAAACGATTCTATAACGGTGTTGGTAAAAAATATATTTGGAGCATACACTTTGGAAATGTCTTTTCAAATGATCCTTCGTGGAGGATATTTCAGCACTCAAATTCTCAGACTTCCTGGAACCATAGTTTTAATTTTTGGCAAGAGTAAAATGCTCCTTAATTTTCTAAGTGATAAGGTGCATTCCTTTGTGCAACAGTTTAGTTCAGTCTTTGGAGGAAGAGCTCCGTTTTCCTGAAGGACTATGTTAACCACCTAATTAATGAAGAATCCAACAGATCATCTTTTAAAATGTATTTTTTAAAAAGTCAATTAAAGTTCAAATTTTTAAAGTTGTCTTGACATATTTAAAATGTGAAGAAAAAACGATACCACACCAACCAACA
The DNA here is from genome assembly GCF_037038515.1 of Microtus pennsylvanicus. Taxonomy (NCBI): domain Eukaryota; kingdom Metazoa; phylum Chordata; class Mammalia; order Rodentia; family Cricetidae; genus Microtus; species Microtus pennsylvanicus. The sequence continues at coordinate 54,638,064 of NC_134579.1, read as the reverse complement.
ATCAGTGCAAATATTTTAACTCTATTGTTTTCCTATTTGTCAATTTATTATTTCTTAAGAAAAACTATTTGATATCTGTAGGGATAAGTCCCGCCCCTTAGGGGGCATGTTCGCCTCGGGCTAATGTCTGCCTATAAATTTGGCGAGCATGCTCCGAGCTGTTGCTTCTGCTTTCCTGGTCTCCGCGGGAAAGGTGGTTCTGTAAGTCTATTTCTACATTAAAACTATATATATTTTTACAATCTGTCTGCATTCGTTTACGCCGCTACAGATATCCATTAAATCTTTTAAACTTTTCAGATTTACTTGATTACATGTATGGCTCAAATTTTAAGTCATATTTATAGTCATAAATAATACAATCAAAAACAAAGTAAGAATTTTTTTAAATTTTTGTTATTCCATTTACTTATATATAGTTGTTTTTTGTAGGTTATTCTTTAATGAGAAGTGTTTGAAATAAACTCTTTAATAATTTATTAAAACAAAGAGCAAGATTTAGATATATAGCTACTCGACGTGCTAATCTTTCACTGTGTGCAGTAACTTTTACATGAACTACATACAGCATCATGTAGTTATGTAACTTAGAGATTTATTATATCTCATCATTCCAGACAATTATTAATCATACAGTCCCACTCCTTTAAAAAAAAATTTCTTTTATTAATTTTCTTTCTTTTTGGGGGGTTTTTGAAACAGGTTTTTTTTTTCCTGCTAAACAGTCCTGATTTTCCTGGAACTCACTTTGTAGACCAGGCTGACCTCAAACTCACTGAAATCCAACTGCTTCTGCCTCCTGAGGGCTGGGATTAAAGGTTGCAGCACCATTGCCCAGTGAAATTTTTTATACAATATATTCTAATTCTAAGTTCCTTTCCCAAACTCCTCTGAGATTCTTCCCTCCTTATTCCATCTGAATCAATACACCTTATCTCCCATTAAAAAAAAAAACAGGCATCTAAAAATAATAATAAAATAGAACAAAATAAAGCAAAGTATAATATGGCAAAACAAATAAGCAGAAGGAAAACAAACAAAAAGCACAAAAAAAAACAGATATAAATCTCAGAGATATTATTTGTGCACTCAGGAATCCCATAAAAACCCACAACTCTAAACCATAATATATATTCAAAGGATTGTAAAGTCTATAAAAGCATTCCAAAAGAAAACATTATGATATGAAGAACTTGCACAGATGACACTTAGGTCATTTTTTGTTGACTATCTTCTTCTAGCCTGGGACCTGCCCTTAAGAATGGTTTGTCATTTCCTGGGGAGAAATTATTTTTCCTATGGAAGTGATTATCAATTGGAGACTGATTTTGGGTTAGGGATGAGAGTTTGTGTCCATTTCTCCCCTCGGTAAAATGACCCCCATTTGAAGTAGACCCATGAAGACTGTGTGCATCCTGCCATGATCTCTTTGAGTCCATATGTGTATTGTTCCTGCTATTTAGAATCCCTTCTTTCCTTGGATCCATCCCTCCTGCATCTTAAAACCTTTCTGCCCCTTTTGTAGAGTTTGCTGAGCCCTAAGGTAAGGGATTTGATGGTGATACCCCATTTAAGTGATCAGAGGTGTCTCACTCTTTGAACACTGTCCAGGTTTGGGTCTCAGTTTTTGTTTTCATCTACTGAAGGAGAAAATTTCTCTGATGAAGAATGGGCAAGGCACTGATATCTGAGTGGAGAAGAATATTGTTAGGAATCAACTTATGGCTATGTTCCTTGAGCAGAACATTAGTATTTCGTTTCCCCTATGTCCCTGGCCTTTCTGTTTCAAGCTTCTCAGCCACCCAGTCAGTGTTGGGAAAAGTTCCATCTCATGGAGTGTGCATGAAATCCAAACATGTTTTAGTCAGTTACTCTGACAAGCTCTGTGCCACTATTATAAAAGTATACCTTGAAGGTGGATCACCATTGTTTATTGATGAATTTATATCTGGGTTTAACTTTTTCCTTTGGTACCATTTAGAGTACCTCCTTCCAATGCATGAACATTAGTCCACAGAGGGGTAAGTTATAGGTAGGTAATAGTTAGACTTCTCAGTGTTCAAGGAGCTGTGAAGCTGTTTTTAGCTATAGGGTATTACCAGCAGTTTATGGACAACAACCAATGACCTTGGCAACACCCTGAGTTATTTGAGGATTCTTATAGGGCTGCTTTGGCTAATAGCTCAATTAACTGAAACCCATTCCTACTACCAGAACTGTCCTTCATAGGTGGGAAATGTCTCATTGAGCTCAATCCACTGTGAATTGGCAATTTCATTTAGAAGTCCTAAATACATAGATGAGTGTAGTTTAGGAAGTTTCTACTATATAGGTGCCCTTAGGTTTGGCGATTCTTTCTTTGATTCCTCTTTCCTCCCCCTCCCTGTTTGATCCTTCTGTCCCTGTCCTAGCCTCCTCCATTGTTGACAGAGGTTTCTGCCCATCTGCCATTCAGTCCCAAGGACATACAGTAATTATAAACTGGTTGCCCTATTAGCTCAAAATTTCTTACTAACTAATTCTTACATCTAAAATTAATCCACAATTCTTGCCTGTGCTAGCCACATGGCTTGACACCTTTTATCAGTGAGGCATTCTCATCTTGCTTCCTCTGAGTGATGGCTGCAGACCGAGCCTTTCCTCTTCTCAGAATTATCCTATCCTGGTTTCCCCACCCATACTTCCTGCCTGGCTACTGGCCAATCAGCGTTTTATTAAGCCAATACAACTGACAAATCTTTACAGGGTACAAGACCATTGTCCTTAGCACTTCCCCCTTAATTTTTCCCTTTCAAAACAAGGACTCTGAATCTAATCTCCTTTGCTTAGCTTTTCTCCTGACCATTATCCATAACAACTTGTAACCAAAACTCTAAACAAAGACAGATATCCACAATCCATTTGGGGGGGGGGGGGGTAATGTGGGCATAGTTTTCAAAGCTACTTCCTGCTGGCTAGAGATGCTGATAATCTTATGGGGACATAAAGAAAATTTAGGATTATGGCCAAGTTCTGACTGGAATTTTCTGTGAGGCTTGATCATCTCAGCCAGCAGTCTTAAGGCTTTTCTGAATGTAGAACTCAGAGGAAACTCCAACACATGTCTTCTGAAATGTTGGATCATCTGGGCCATCCACTGGTGATTTTTTTCAGAGGGCCATCCTTAATCAAACCTGAGTTTTCCTAATGCAGAATGAATTCACAGCCCCACTTTTCCTGTGAAACAAAAGCAAAACTTCTCCTCTAAAGTAATATATCATTTTCAAAATATATTTGTTGGGTGAATCTAGCAGCATTTATAATCAAATGTCTTTTAGCAGCTGTTGTTCCTTCCTCAGCTATCAAACAATTCAAAGACAACATGATAACATACAGTATTCAGATTCTATGTGTATTTTCTATTTTTACATGGCTTTATTTTAACCTTATTTCTTTTATTTTTACTTTTAACTTTTGGTTTTTGGGACATGGTTTCTCTGTGTATCTTTGGCTGTGCTGGATCTCACTCTGTAGATCAGGCTGTCCTTGAACACACAGAGATCCGTCTGCTTCTGCCTCTCAAGTGCTGGTATTAAAGCTATGCACCACCACACTCTTTCTTTTTTTTAAGGACTTTATCCTTTTATTTTCTCTCCAAAGCCTACATATATTTTAAAGTACATTTTAAACCATTAAGATCTTTCTTTTCATTGGAATCTATTTTTACTGTATATCTCACTTTTCCTACCATATGAATGTTTAATTTGCTAATCAATATGGCTAAGATTAAAGCTGTGGCTTTGACAGTTAGATCCACCCCATTCCTTAGATTTTTGAGAGTCAAGCTTCATGGCAGAGGTACTGGCAGGAGACATATTTATTGCCATAACACTATGAAGTTTCAAGGTCCCTGGCACCACCAAGAAGCATTCATAAACTATAGTTATTCATAAGCTCCACTAAGTGTTTGATGGAAGGACCTCATAAAAGAGCTGCAAGTGTTTTACAGCTAAAGCTGAGTCAGGAAGCCTCTCTTAAATGAGACACACTTACCTATAGCAATCAGAGCCCACCCAAGGAAATGCTGCTACCAAAAAGCTGTGCTTAAGCTGTTCTTTTTTGTCTAGAATTACTTTCCAAGCTCTCTCAGCTTGTGATGTAGTGTCCACGTTGTCATCATTTGTTGGCAGAGGTAGCTTATTTGCTTCCTGCTTACCCAGACACAAAAAACTTATACAAAAACTATATTAATTACAACACTTCTTAGCCAATTAGCTCAGGCTTTCTCTATAACTAACTCTTACATCTTAAATTAACCCATAATTTGTGTCTGTGTTAGCCACATGACTTGGTACCTTTTATCACTACTAAGGCATTCTCATATTGCTTCCTTTGGCTTTGGGTGACAACTGCAGACTTAGCCTTTCCTCTTCCCAGAAATCTCCTGTTCTGGACACTGGAAGCCTATACTTCCTGCCTCGCTACTGGTCAATCAACATTTTATTAAACCAATTTACTTGACAAATCTTTACAGGTTACAAGACCATTGTCCCACAGCAATCTATCCATAATTATCTCTTCTATTTCCCTGTTATAGGGAGATAAGATGCTCATCCCTAGTACTGTACTGTATACCTAACCATCATTGTTATGTGGATTATAGTTTGCTTATTGAGGACTCAGCAAATAGGATCCATATATAAGAGAACACATACCATATTTTTAGTTCTCAGTCGGGATTAATTTACCCATGATGATATTTTTTTCTAGTTAAATGTCATGCTTTTAAATGGCTTTTCTTTCACCATTCATCTGATGACATATGTCTAGAGCTGGGTGCCCTTATATTTGGTGCATAGATGTTAAGAATTTTAATGTGCTTTGTGTGGATATTTTATTTAATGAGTATGCAGCCTCCTTCACTATCTCTTCTGATTAGATTTGTTTTGAAGTCTATTTTGTTAGATAATAAAACAGCTACACCAGCTTTCTTCTTAAGTCTATTTCTACTAGTTTATCCTGAAGTGATGTTTATTTTTGGTGTGAATTTGTATTTCTTAGGTGTAGTGGAAAGATTGATTCTATTTTGAAATTCAATATATTAGTCTGTGCATTTTTATTGAAGAATTGAGGCCACTGATATAGAAATCATCAATGATCAATGTTTACGCCCACATTTTATATTTGGTGGTTTGAGACTATTTAATCCTTGTGTTTTCATGGTTGCGATTAACATCTTTGGGTTGGAGTTTTACTTCCAGTGCCTTCTGTATAGCTTAATTTGTAGATAGACTTTATTTAAAACCACTTTTATTGTGGATCTTTCTCCATCTATTGTGACTTCAAGTTTTGCTGGGTATAGTAGTCTAAGTTGGAAACTCTGCTGTCTTAGAGGTTGTAGAATGTCCTTTGAGTCTCTTCTGGCTTTTACACTCTCTATTGAATAGGTGGTAGTATACTAATGTCTGCCTTCACATATTATTTGGTCTTTTCCCCTCACAGCTTTCATAGTCTTTATTTTCCCTGTATCTTTAGTGGTTTGATAATTATCTGTCATGAGGAATCTCTTTTCTGCTCCAGTCTGTTTAATCTGTATTCTTCTTTTACCTTGTACCTTGATAAGTATTTCCTTTATTAGGGTATATAAATTTTCTTCTATGATTTTGTTGAAAATATTTTCAGTGTCTTTGACCTGAATTTCTTCTATTCCCTCTATTCATATTATTCATATAGTTGGTCTTTTCACCGTGCTCCAAATTTTTTGACTATTTTGTGCTTGAATTTTCTTTTAACTTAACATTTTATTTGAATGAGATATCTATTCTGTTGTCCTCAATGCCTAAGAGTCTCTCTTAAATCTCTTGTATCTGATGTTTAGACTTGACTGTGACATGTTCAAGTTGCAACCTTGGTGGAACTCTGAAACACAGCTTGCTCCAGTAATGAGGGGTACAAAAGGTGAGTGAACAGCCGCACAGTGGGACATCCCACTCTCTAGGACCTCCACAATGGGACAAAACTCCTCTGAGACCCTCCCTCAATTCCCTCAGCTTTTCTAGCCAGCCAGTAGATGAGTTTCTCCCCCAGAACTTAACCCCATCCACCGGACCCTCCAAGTTACTAGCCATACCCTGCCCCCAAACTTGCCTATCCTCATGCAATCTGGGGGGAAATCTGAAACACAGTTTGCTCTAATACCAAGGAACATAAAGGTTAGTGAATAGCCACACAGCAGGATATCCCACTCTTTTTGTAGGAGACAGCTTGTTTATTTCCTGGCCACCCACACTTCCAAAATAATCACACAGAAACTATTATTATTAAATCACTGATTGACCTATTAGCTCTAGCTTCTTATTGGTTAACCCATTATATTATTTTATATTTTACCATGAGGCACATGGCCTACTGGCAAGGTTCCAACTGGCAGCTGCCATCTTTCTTCTGTGGCAGCTCCATGGCATCTCTTGATTTTGCCTTTTTCTCCCAACATTCAGTTTAGTTTTCCCTGTCTAGCTCTACTCTACCTTATTACAGGCCAAGGCAGATTCTTTATTCATTAATCAAAAAAAGCAATACATATGCATAAGGATGTCCCACAACATCTCCCCTTTTCTGTTTAAATAAAATGGAAGGTTTTAACTTTAACACAGTAAAATTACATAACAAAACAGGTATGAAGCAAGATTACATTTATAATGTTTATATCTACTTTAACTTTTATCATAACTAAGGTAAACTGTAATTATAACTATCTATTTTTCAACTCCATCAAAGATTCCAGAAGGATATAATATTACCTAAGGAAGTACATTAAACACACTGTATCTCACTTAGAGGCCTTTTGTGTCTGAATCTGTCTTGTTATGTATCTGTAATTCTTTTCTGTCCTAGAGAGCTTTTAAAATGATAAGCAACTTGGTCACAGCGGTGCTAGGTGCTGGCTCTTCCTTTCTCTGCTTTTCAAAATGGCAGAGGTGCTATTGCCACCAGCACTGGGACCGCCAAATAGGAGCCACTCACCACTTTAGCTCTGAGATGGAGTGTGCAGCATCTGGGTAATAGCCATATAGCACACTGTGTGGCCTGGAAAGATCTCTGTGTATGGCAGCAGGAATCTGCCATGCTCTCCTGCTTTTGCATGCCTAGTCCTGATTCTGCTGCTTGTCCAGGCTACGAGCTCTGAGCCATGAGCATGGTCTCAACAACTTTCTTCCTGACCCTAATTGGGCACACTAGCACCTGGTCCCACAAACATCATTCAAGTGCTTGATCTCCTGAGAGAGCCATTTTGAACCCAGACAATTTTTTTCTACCACTGAATCACAAAGACTTCTTAAAGAAGTTGTATCTTTCTGCCAGCAAGCAGAGGCCTTCTGGAAAAAAATGTGGTTAAACTTGGTCTTCTTAGTGTCTAGAATTTCTTTCCAAGCCCTCTCATGTTTTATGTGGATTTAATTAGCACATGTTGGAGCGCCAGTTGTTGTAGGAGGCTGCTTGTTCATTTTCTTGCCACTCAGACTCCTGAAATAATCTCACAGAAACTATATTATTTAAATCATGGCTTGGCCTATTAGCTCTAGTTTCTTATTGGTTAACACAGTCTATTATTTTATACTTTACTGAAAGGCATGTGGCCTACTGGCAAGGTTCCAGTTCATGGCTGGCATCTCCATTAGCAATTCCAGAAAAATGAGGAACAAGACATTCTCTCCATATCTCTTCAGGATTGTTCTTGAAGATTTGGCTATAGCAATAAGACAACAAAAGGGGATCAGGGGATGCAAATTGGAAAGGAAGAAATCAAACTTTTGTTATTTGCATATGATAGGATAGTATATATAAGTGACCCAAAACCTCTGCCAGAGAGCTCCTATAGCTAGTAAGTACTTTCAGTTATGTGACAGGATACAAGGTCAACTCAAAAAAAAAAAAATCAGTAGCCCTCCTATACACAAATGATAAAGAAGCTGAGAGGAAAATCAGAGAAATATCACCTTTCACAATAGCCAAAATAACATTAAATATCTTGGGGTAACACTAACCAAAGACGTAAAAGACCTGTTCAACAAGAACTTTATTTCTTTGAAGAAAGAAATTGAAGAAGATAGCAAAAAATGGAAAGATCCCCCATGCTCTTGCATAGGTAAGATCAACAACACAAAAATGGCAATCCTACCCAAGCAATCTATAGGTTCAATGAAATCTCCATTAAAATCCCAACAAAATTCTTCACAGACATTTAAAGAACAATGCTAACCTTCATATGGAAAAACAAAACTCCCAGGATAGCCAAATCAATCCTGTACAATAAAGTAACTTCTGGAGACATCACCATTAGTGATATCAAGCTCTATTATACTGCTATGGTAATGAAAACAATTTGGTATTGGTATTCAAACAGAGAGGCTGACCAAGGGAATTAAATTGAAGACCATGATATTATTCCACACACTTTGAAAATCAGAATGGCAGTTTCTCAGAAAATTGTGAATCAACCTACCACAGGATCCAGCAATACCACTCTTGGGCATATACCCAATCATACAAAGGTATTTGTCCATCTATGTTCATAGCAGCATTATTTGTAATAGCCAGAACCTGGGAACAACCTAGATGCCCCTCAACCAAAGAACCATTTACATATTAGAGTACTACTCAGTGGTAAAAAGAAAACAATGATATCGGAGTTGAAGCCAAGCAGCCAAATTTTGCTATCAGGAAGTGTGTCAGGGTGCAGCTCATCAAAAACAGAAAGAAGATCACAGCTTTTGTTCCCAATGATGGTTGCTTGAACTTCATTGAGGAAAATGATGAAGTTCCGATTCCTGGATTTGGTCGAAAGGGCCATGCTGTAGGTGATATTCCTGGAGTCTGCTTAAGGTTGTTAAAGTAGCCAATGTGTCCCTTTTGGCCCTGTACAAAGGCAAGAAGGAAAGACCAAGATCCTAAATTTTGGCAGTGGAATCACAGTAATAAATTTTCCTATTCTGAAAAAAATGATATCTTGAATTGTGCATAAAAATTGATAGAATTAGAAAACATTATCCTGGGTGATGTAGCCCAGACCCCAAAAGATTAACATGGTATGTACTCACTCATAAGTGGATACTAAGTATAAACAAAGAATATTGAGCTTACAGTTCATGATCCTAGAGAAGTGGAGTAATAAGAAAAATATTAATCCACCTGAACTGGAAACAGACAAGATTGCCTGACAAAATTGAGAGCATGGGGTTGGGTGGAGAAGGGAGGCTGGAAAGGGAAACAGAGGGGAGAAGGAAAGGAGGAGAACTTGAGGGAATGGATTAGTCAAGAAGGAAGAAGGACAGAAATGAGAGCAAGGAAAGAGATCTCTTAAGGGAGCTGTTATAGAGTTAGCAAGAAACCTGACTCTAGAGAAATTCCCAGGAATACACAATATTCCTAAGACCCTAAGCATTAGAGGATAAGGGGCCCGATCTTGACTTGCCCTGTAGTCAGAATGATGATTATCTTAAATATCACCATAGAACCTTCATCCAGCAACTATTGGAAACAGAGGCAGAGCCTTGCATTAAAGCCCTGGGCTGAGCTCCCATGTTCAGTTGAAGAGTGGCAGGCTTGATAATATGAGCAAAGTCATCAAGACCTTGATGGGTACACCCACTGAAACAGTCTACTTGAGGCAATCGGAGCTCACAAAATACAGCTGGACTGGGAATGAAGAATCACAGGGCCAAACTAGTCCCTCTGAATGTGGTTGACAATTACATGGCTGGGGCAGACTGAAGGGTGACTGCCAGTGGCACCAGGGTTTATCCCTACTGCACGAACTGGCTTTTTGGGAACCTCTTCTCCTTGGATGGAGACCTTGCTCAGCCTAAATATAATAGGGAGGGCCTTGGAATTCTCCAAAGCAATGTTTCTTACCCTCTCTGAGGGTTGAATGGGGGTGGGTAAGAGGATATTTGGAGGGAACAGGAGGAGGTATAATGAAAAAAAAGATAGTTTGTTTTTTAAAAAATAAGTAAAAATGGGAAATGAACCTAAAATAAAAAAATATAAAACAAAAAAGAAAGAAAAAGATTCTAGTCTCTATAAGCAAAACCAGATTCAGGTTCTACTCAGGTTGGAAGATATGTGGGAATACATGAAGACTCAGGAAAAAAATCATTAATCAAACATTTATGTATAATAGTTAAAAGCACTAAATAATTATGTGTGAGTGATGCTTTATTATATAATATTATAATACAAATATGTATGTGTCAGAATTGTTGTGGGGCTCTTAGACATTCTTTGTGCACAATCAAGCACAGAATTTTTTATATTGCCTTCCACACACCCTCCAACTCTACCCCCCTCTAATCCTAAGAGCCTTGTCGAAAGTCCAAGGCCTTCCCACTACATCTAGGCTGAGCAAAGTATACACCTAAAGAGAATAGGATCCCAAAAAGATAGTACATGTAGTAGAGACAAATCCCAGTGCCACTGTCAGTGCCCCTCACTCTGCCCCAGCCATGCAACTGTCAACCACATTCAGAGAGACTGGTTTGGTCCTATGCTTGTTCATTCCCAGTGCAGTTGGAGTTGGTAAGCTCCCATTGGCTCAGGCGATGAATCCCTCTTGGTCTTGACCTCTTTGCTCATATTCTCACTCCTTCCACTCTTCAACAGGGCCTTGGGAGCTCAGTCCAGTGGTCTGATGTGGGTCTCTGCCTCTGTTTCTATCTGTTGTTGGATGAAGATTCTATGGTGGTATTTAAGATATTCATCAGTCTGACTATAGGGCAAGACCAGTTCAGGCACCCTCTCCTCTATTGCTTAGGGTCTTAGGCAGGGTCATCCTTGTAGATTCCTGGGCATTTTTCTTGAGCCAGGTTTCTTGCTAACCCCATCATGGCTCCCTCAATCAAGATATTTCTTTCCTTGCTCTCATATCTGTCCTTCCTCCATTCCAACAATCACATTCCCTCAAGTTTTCCTCAATCTTCCCCTTATCCCCTCAAGTTTCCCTTTTTCCCTTCCTTCTACTCCACCTCCATTTATGCAACTCCTTACATGGTGCAGGCCTACCTTGAACTCACATATCCTCTTTCCTACTATGATCCATAATGCTTGTCTTAGAAATTATTGTGTGATATGTCATAAAATTGTGGTGTTCTATCATGGAATTTAACTACAGCTAGAAAATATATTGTGTGCTATAAAGTGTCTGTATGGGGTATATAAACAGAATTTATAAAAGGATGTATTTGTAACAACTTAAAGATTTGGGAACATCATTTGCTTAAAATGTCCATGATGAAAATCTTTGTGCATTTGTGAATGTTACCTGTTTTTAAGGCAAATGTTTCAAATTATTTTATAAAGGCAATTGCTGTGTACACAATATATTCTCCTATATTTTATAATCATTTCTATTGATTTCTATTGAGACCAGGGTTATATTTACATATTTCATAATTTTCAAACAGACTTATATTATATTCATTATGTTCAATGAGAAACTCTGAATGACTTTCAATTCATTCATTAATAAAATACCTCTCTTTTCCTCTAATTGAATGCAAAGCAAGTAGACCAGCACTAAGCCAGTAAGATATTTTGGTTAGTTAATCTATTCTTGAATAAAATGATGGTTATGCATTCTGAAATATTTTAGAAATAAGACCAGAATCGATAAATCTTCATGACAGATTTCTGTACCCAATATTAAGCCTTTCCCCAAGGCAGAAAACCAAACCTAACTGAATTAAGAATTAAAAGTTCAAATTTAATGAGTAAAAATTTCCTGGTGGTCCCAGTGAAAGAGGAGAAATCATGAGTGGGAACCACAGGGCTACTCCATAGGAGAGGGCCTTAAGTAACTTCTGGGTGAGGAGCCACTGCTAGGTGGTCTTTCTTAGGGGCAGAGTCTGGAAATATTTGGTCCATGGGGTAGCTGCTTGGCGTACTGAGTGCGGGCAGAATTTGGAATGGGGCCCCAAGCTGGAGATCCCCAACACTTCAGAACATTTGTTTTATGAGATAATGAGAAAAGGGAATACGATTCGTTGGTTCACCTTCTCAGTACTAAAGAAAGCATTTGATTGAGGCTGGGTTTGGTTCAGAAGCATACATGATCATAAAGAGTCTTTCTTTATGGGAACATCAGAAGGCATGTGACTCAAAGTCAGTCAAGCAGGGATTTAGGGAATGACTGGATAGTAAGACTTACATGTGGGAAAGTACAGGGACAGTGAAATCTCTTTGATAATTAACCACTATTTAAGGCATCATCATTTTCCAAGTGTAAAGCAGCCATCTGTGATGAGCAAAGTGATGTTCTTCCGGATAAAATGTTAGTAACAGCAGAAACAAATATTCTCATGTTTTCCAAATACAATGTAGTCAGCATTTTAGAGCTTGTGATATGTACAGTCTCATTCATAAGTAGGCTGATGTTGGAATAGGAAAGTCATTTAACCAAAATGTAAATATGTGAGCCTGATCATATCTCAATAACGCTGTTTTTAGAAGTAAAAGTCTGCATCCTTGCTCAACTCTGATCTAATATGCAACCATGCATAATATGGAAATAGCATCACAGACTCCTGTTATCTGTATGTGAAAGCTAGATTAACATTTAATAAACTTGTTAATAGATCCAAGTACATCTATTGTGGAATGGAAGATATAATTCAGAATGATATTTACTTAGATTTTCAAGTTCCCTCATGATAAAGGATTTATACTTTATCATTCTAAAGATTGATCAAATAGGCAGCAGATTTTCTTAGTAAATATATGAGTTTTTCATGATGTCATTCAAATGACAGCTGAGGTCATGGGTATATTACAACTGTGTTTCTTTTTATCATAGCTGAAATATCTTTATGGCATTTAATAGAAATAAAAGGGGAAAATATACATTCTGTAGGGTCCAAATGAGAAGACCAATTTCTACTGACACCATCAAATTTGGTTCAAAAGAAGTCAGAGAGTGCAGTTCTGAATTGCTGTATTTCCACAAGCACTTTATTGCTCTTTCTTCCATTATAAAAATGGCAAAGAGCTCTGAAAATGAAAATTTTTCCTCAGGGACAAATTCATACAGATTTATTATCTTGCCTCAAAGGAGTTGGATTGAGCCATTTTTACAGCCAAAAGTTACTTTTATTTTCAGAATAGAAAATATTTCTCTTTCAGCCTTGCAATGTGTAGTGAGACCATTCTGCTAAGGACTTCTGCCTCCAATATATCCACCAGGAAACAATCAGTGACATTAGCCAGAGCTTTCCCAGAATTCCATTGAAGAACAGCCAGACATACATGTGGAATTCCTGTCAGGATTTTGAAAGTTTAACTGAATGAACGTGCTCAGTCTGATACGTATGATGCTCCTGCCACAGAGTCCCAAGTTTCATATACTTTCCACTGTCATACTCTTACTTGTGGCTCCTAGATATAAGGCTACATGATTTTATAATTTTTAATTTAAATGTCATTCATTTATGTAATATCTTGTAACAAAGTGCCAAATATCCCAGCCTGGCCTCAGACTCACTAAGAATAGTCTTCAATTTCCAATCCCCCTGCTTCCATCTCTTCAGTGCTAGAATTACAGATGTGTGTTAATACACTCACATTAAGAGTGTAATTACTTAAGTATAACCTTAGTTTTGTCTAGTTACAGGTATTTCACACTGGGGACTTGATTGCCAAGTCTGTAAGCAACTATGCCTCCATTGTTTTGCTGTGTATAACTCTTCTACATCTCACAAGAGCTAGAAAGGATGCCTGAAACTCAGAGGAAAGTTTCACAAGTATGTGCCTCCACATGTCTCAGTTCTTTACAAGAGGCCCCCATACCAAGAATCCATCTACCCACACATTGACAAGAACCTTCTTTGGTTGCCTCAATTCTGTGACTTCCACTGGAATCTGATTGGTGTGGGTTGTGAGTGGCAATTTGTTCACATCTCCATGGTAGAACTTTCTCTAAGTCTCATAACTCTCTGAGGCATCCATTGTAATCCAGGTGTACAACACAATAACTTAAAAGATAAATGCATACTTTCAAGAGCTTCTGCGTATTATGCCCGCTGGAAAAGTGCTATCCGCTGTACATAGCCAGTTTCTGCACACAGCTGAGGAGGTGAAGGAAAGTTGATGAAATAGAAGGAGCAAAGTCAGTCATAGTCCTGGTCAGCAAGTCACATCTCACAGGCAACTAAGACTCCTCCTGTTTCCCATAAAATGTCTTTCTTTTCTGATTGCCTAGGAGTTGTCCTTAATATATGTATTTCTTTATACACCCTGCTAAAAATCAGTCAAAGTATCTTTAATACTAAGTCTTTTTTTCCTACAAGTTCTTCTTTTTTCCTGACCCTAGTTGAGAAATGTCCTCCATTGTCTTTTCACATAAATGGAAGGTCTTTCCAAAAATCATTTCAAAACTGCTGTACCCACTGTTACTTATCATCCCCAAATCTGCTTATGTACTTATCATCGAATACACACACATACACTTCTCTCTCTCTCTCTCTCTCTCTCTCTCTCTCTCTCTCTCTCTCTCTCTCTGTCTCTCTCTCTCTGTGTCTCTCTCTCTGTCTCTCTCTCTGTCTCTCTCTCACACACACACACCCTTTAAATACACATTCACACACAAGTCATTTGCTTCTCTGATGGTTTGGAAGGGCAAAGTCACACTTCAGTTTTGGCAGGTCAGAAGGTGTTCTTTGCTTCCACAATGACTTGATTCTTTGTCCTTGTGGGGATGTATGTCACATCTTTTGATGGAAAAGGAGGAAATATGTAATGTCCTGAAGTTTCTGTTAAGGACAATAGTCAATTCACATGGGTACTTTCATTTTTTCAGAAGACCATGAATCTCATTATCATTGCATTTGAGCAAAGTTTCACCAGGAATGTTTCAATGGGGATTCTATAACTCATAGCACAGCATAGTAAACATGACTAATAATCTTATAATTTCATATAAATCAATGGATAATGAATATTGTTTACCCTGCCAAATTTTATAGTACCACAATGTCCATGTATTATTCCTATTAAATTGATTTATAACTCTTATACTTACCCTATAAAAGTTAGATGCAATGATACAACTTTCACAAATAGAAAAATGTTTTGCTAAAAAGACATTTTTAGCAAAACTAATAATGAATTAGCAATGTTTCCATTCTGTAATTCTCCCAACTCACTTCCAAATTTAAAAAGTATTTCTAATTAAAATTGTTCAGAGCTATAAACTCGAATTCTAAGTCAAAAGAAAATTACAAGTGCTTTTACAACTTTTATGTGATTTACCTTTACAATGAGTTTCAATTTTATAAATCGACTTGGAGCGATATTTCAGCCAGAACTTACAACGAAGATGCTCCTGTGTTTCCCAAAATTGTGGGTAAATGTACAACAGTTTCTTAGCATTGTCTTTGAAGTGCATAAGGTTATAGATTTTCGACTATCAAATTCATTTTCATGAACACATAAGGATTTTCATTATTTCTTTACAGTATGATTTCTTGCCACCTAAGGATACTGCCTGCCAATGCCCCTCAATCAGAATCTTACTGTGGAAGATGTATATAGCACTCTTTACTTGTGCTAAATGAAAAGATGAGTTGCATGCTTTTTTGGGATCCAAGTGTTAATTGCTTCCTAATAAAACCATCCAGTTAAGCTGTCTGCTTTGTGCTACGCACCATCAAGTAGAGGTTTCTGAAGGACACCTGCTAAGTTGATTGTGCTTCTAGATAATTAATTGAAATGAGAGAGACAACCAAAAATTCTGTAATACTTTTTCTTTTTTTTTAATTTTCAGTACCTTAGTAGAACAAAACATCCACAATGGCTTAATACTAGTGAATGCTTCCTCAGATAAGTATTCTTCACTTTATTCAGCTTACCACTAAATCCCTCCTGATGTCCAAGGTGTGGGAGATAGGTGTTAAGGTATTGAGATAATGCGAAAATAACCAATGGGTTTATACTTACTTAAAATCTACCTCTTCAAAAAATTCACTAATTTTTAGATTTTTGTGAGATTACTGCATTTGTTTATGTGAATGTTTTATTTTAGATGCAAGAAGATTACATGCATCAATCTTCCAGAGATAAAGTAAGCCTATTATTGTTTTGAGGGACAGAAGGGTTAGTGAGCTGTACATTTTTTTTTTTGCTTCCTTTCTTGTTTTTTGTTTCCTTTTACTCTAAACATGTTGTGGTTTCCGTATATCCAAAATTTCTAATATTCTGTTATTGTTTTAATTGCCTTTTTCTCTGGTATTAGTTATGAGATAGGATACTTTCTCTTTCTTAAATTTTAAAAGTAGTATTCCAGGAGCAGGTTGAACCCAATAGGTATAAATTTCTTCAATCCTGTGATATCATTTAATCTGATTTGCTGATAATTGGAGAAGGTACACTTTTCTTTGATAAAATGTATTCTTATGTAACACTGAATGCTGTTAATAATAATTCATCTGTTTGTATTGTATTACCCTGAGTATACTTATGCCCATCATCAAAAAGCAATTCCTTCTACTTATATCACATGCTTTTCTTTGCATTTTACCATTCACAGTCCAAAAAATTCATCCTTCTCAACAAAATTCTGTAATTAATCATAAAGAAAATGCATTAAGTGAAGCATTTGTTTTCCTCTTATTTTGCTTACCATTCTCTTCAAGCATCAAGATTGAATGATAGGTGAGCAATAGATTGATCAATGGGTCAAAAGATAGATAAAGATAACAGATATAGAAATGACACATAAAAATATGAATTAAATAATCTCAGGTTTCACTGTGTGTGGTATATAAATTTACTGTCAAATTGATAAGATTTTGAATCACCTGGGAGATGGGCTTTTGGGCATGGCTTCAGAGGATTCTTTTGTTTGGATAATTGACCTAATAAGAATTTTCTTCATTCTCTAAGCTTGGGCCTTGAAAAACATCAAAAGGAGAATGGTATCTAACTACAGCATTCAATGTGACCTACTAACTGAATGTGGAGACAAGATAGCTAGGCAACTTAGCTCCTGCTGCCATGAATTTCCTGTCAGGAAGGACTGTAGCATGGAACTCTGAGGAAAAATAAACACATTTTCCCTTAATTTCCTTTTACCACATATTTTATTACAATAAAGAAGAAGTAGCTAAGATACTCTCTCTCTCTCTATACACACACACACACACACACACACACACACACACACACACACACATATATATATATATATATATATATATATATATATATATATATATATATATATATATATATCCAGACTTATGAGCCATAATCTGTTGTCATTTTGGTTCTGTATGTGCTGTAGGAATTCCTACAGCCAGTAGCCTTTAAGTTACCTGCCCACTTGGGTGTTACCTCTTATGCTATATATGCCCATGTAAAGTGAGTGTATGACCTCTCTTCTAGAGATGTGATTCAGTTTCTTTACCTGTTTTTGCAGAGGATTGTGATCTGTGAGTCTATCTCTAAATAAATAACCCTTTATAATACTCATTTCTGAGCTAGTGTGGGATTTCTTTTTAGTGTCCTTCTTCATCTGGCACCAACGTGGGACCAGACCACATTGGATGTGCTTAAAGGCCTAACTGGTCCACAGCCCAGAAAGTCTCCCAAACTTGCCTGCTTGGCACTTGGCTTGATTTTACTTAAGCATTTTTTAACCTGCCACAGCAAAGCTAACTGCATGTGGTGACTTAGAAATTGGGCTACGTAATTTCTGGGTGTGTACAAGGTGATCTTTCAGGGGGTCTTGGTTCATCAAACCATATTAGCCTGGAATCAATCTACAGGTTCTCATCCTCTGAGGAAACAAAAGATCCATATTTAGATCCATATACCTTTAAAGTATATGTGTTGATTACTTAGCTCCTTCACAGTCAAAAAATTCAAAGAAAACACAATAATATTAATAATCCAGACTATCTGTGCATATTCCATCTTCACATGGCTTTTCTTACTCTATTACTTTTTTTTTTTTTGGATTTTTTCGAGACAGGGTTTCTCCATAGCTTTTGGTTCCTGTCCTGGAACTAGCTCTTGGAGACCAGGCTGGCCTCCTATTACTTTTTAATATTTATTTTATTATCTTTAGTTATTTAATATGACTGTTTTTACTCTGTCTCTTTAAAGACTTTACCTTTTTAAATACCATATACTTTTTTTTATAACTGTCTATATTCTTTATCTTTTCTCTCCCAAGCCTATGTACATTTATCCAACACTGTGACCCATTTAGAGGTCTTTTCCATTTTAACTTGTCTTTATAGTGTATTTATAACTTTTGTTGACCAGGACTGCTTCTTAAAATACTAAGCACTTCTTAAAAACTTTAACTGTGGCATTACTAGGGTATACATTGTACTTCCAGCTTGCTCTGAATAGTCCAATACGGTGGAAGAGGACTGTTCACTGCCTCTAAGCTGTGCACACTGCTCCAGTTCCAAGTATGCAGGAGGTCTATGTCAAATCATTAGTAACACACTGACTACAAACCCCTTTTAAATGTTGGGCTTATTCACATTGGCAGCACCACCCAGAAAGCCAGCATTTCAAAAGGGTGAGGTTTTTTTTTTTTCTGATACCGCTTAACCAGGAAAACTTTTCTTAAAGGAGCTGCAGCACGCTGCCAGCAAACAGCAAGAAGCTGTGTTAAACTCTGTATTTTTGTCTCTAGAATTCCTTTTCAATCCCTCCTAGGTTTTCAGTGGATTTTAGTCAACCATGTTGGTGTCAATAAGTTGTAAGGAAGGGGCTTGTTTGTCCTGGCCACCCAGAACCGAAATAATCACACAGAAATTATATTATTTAAATCACTGCTTTGTCCATTAGCTCTAGTTTCTTATTTGATAACTCTTTCACCTCAATTTAACCCATCTCTATTAATCTATGCATCACTATGAGGCTGTGGCCTACCAGCAAAGTTTCAGCACATTTGTCTTTCACAGCAGCTACAAGGCTTCTCCCTGACTCTGGCTCCTTTCTCCCAGCATTCAGTTTAGTTTTCTCTGCCTATCTTTTTTCCCCTATAGCTCTGCCATAGTCCCAAAGCAGTTCTTTTATTAACCAACAATATTTACGGCATACAGAAGGGAATCCCACATCACTTATGACATTGGGTAATCAAACCCAGAGCCCACTTTTCTACTACTGAACTGTATGTTAATCTCCTTTGTTCTTAGTATGATTACTCAAAAACCATGCTTTTGCAACAATCCTTGAATGTTAATTTTAAAGGTAATTCCCTCTGTGCTATTGTAAGTAATAACATTTCAGTATAACATTCAAATTTTGTTCATCCTGATATATTTTCATAACCCACACAAAACATCTTTTGTCTACAATTAAATAACAGGAAGTCAAAGCTGATAATTTTTAAAACTGAGACTAAATGAATTACCTTTTGTCCTAAGTTTTCTTTTTTTAATGTTGAATCTACATTAATTCATTTCCATGTAGAGATGTAGTCTTGGATTTAAGGTAAGTTATCAAATGTTCAATACTCATCAACACACCATAAAATATAAGAATATTATGATGTGGCATTCCTCTCTGTTTGCTGCAAATACCACTAATAAATAAAGAAACTGCTTTGGACCTATAGCAGGGCAGAACTTAGCTAGGTATGGAAAACTAATCTACGTGCTGGGAGGAGGAAGGCAGAGTTTGGAAAAGCCATGTATGGAGTTGTTGCCAAAGACAGATGCACTAAAACTATGCTAGTAGGTCACAACTACATGGTGATGCACAAATTGATAGAAATTGGTTAAACTAAGATGTAAGAGTTAGCCAATAAAAAATTAGAGCTAAAGACCTAACAGTGTTTTAAATAATATGGTTTCTGTATGATTATTTCAGGTGTGCGCTGTCAGGTGGCCGGGAAACAAACAAGTGACCTTCTTACAACTTTGTGGCTAATTTTTACTAAAAGCCGCAGGGAAGTGTCTTAGTTTCATTGACATTTATATATGTAGAGTTATATACAACTGTTAAGTTTCAGTACTGGAGAGATTGAATTTCATAAGTCATGAAGAGCTAACTGTGGGGTTTCTAGTTGTAAAAGGTAAGGACTTGACTTAAAAAATAATAGATTCTTCATAAAATGAAAAAACAACCTATTCCTTTCTTTTTTTTTAACAGACTCTTCAAAGTTTCATGGCACTGACTAGAGAGAAATATACTAATGTCCAAAACTATTATGAAAGCAAACTTGTTATTCCCTAGCATTCCCTGTAGCTTTTGCCATTTATTTAGTTGCATCAGAGAACTAAACTCTTGAACTGTAATAAGAAAGCCATAGTGGAGCCATTTGCAGACTAGACATCCACTGTCTTCTTGTCAGGAGTATTCGGGAGTAGAGCGATTTTACACTATGCATGCAAACAAGTTGGTAGTCCATCTTCTTTAGAAGAATTACCATACAGTTTTTCCCTTTCTATCTCCGAAAAATGTGCTTTAATTTGTGTGAAAAATTGCAAGCCAATCTTTATTGTGCATGGCTACAAAAAGCTTTTTTAACTAATGGGGGATGTTTTTCTCCTTGTTCATTCTTATTCATAATAAAATCCTCCTCACACTCTCTTGCATTTTTACCTTCTCAATCATATATGGGAAATTCTGCACAGAGCTTATCTTGGGTGCATTTTTTCTACTGTAGATACACTGTTAATGAAATAGTAAGAATTCCAAGCTTTCAGCCATCACTTTTGTCTTTGTTTTTGTTTCCTTGAGAAATTATTATGGTTGGTTTCCCAAAACTGTCAGGATATATTTGAAAGCAAGTCACTTGAAAGACAGGAAGTTTATTTTGGAGAAGTGTTTCAGGGGTCTCAGGCCATTGCCACTTGGGCCTTTTATTTGAACTTTTGTTTAGGCAGGACATCATGACAGAAGGTGTTCATCTCATATCCACTGAGAAGTAAAGGCAGAGGTGAATTTGGAGTCCAATATTTTCCTATAGGGGAGAACACCCAGTGGCCTCTTTGTCTTTATATGAGACTTCACCTCCTAAACTGTCCAAAAACTCTCCACGTCATCAGCTGTTAGACAAGATATTTGGGGGGACATTTATTATTTATTTAATATATTTATTATCTAAACTGTAGCATATTATTGTAATTTACCTTTCCAGTAGGAGAAAAATGTCAAAGCATTTCAATGTAAAAACATGAAAGGTCTAATTTAAAATGTTATTGACACATACATGACAGTTTTAAACACCGTCAATGCCACCAGCAAATTGTAGACTTTAGCCGTATATAAGATTGTATTTAGAATAAACTTTACTTAAAGACTGAGTTAGTACTAGCAAGTTATTTAGTTAAGCATATGCACAAAGGCGGGGTGATCCTTATTGTTAATTATATTGCACATGCAGATACCTGCGGAAATTCAAGCAGTAGTATTAATAATCACTTTTTGCTATGGGGTACAACTAGTCAGCATAGAAATCATAAAATGTTGTTGCTAAAAGCTACTTCTCCCACTATGCAGAGAGCTTTTGCTTGCTTCTCCCCACTTCTGCATTTTATACGGTTTAAAATGCAACAGGAATTTATCTTCCCTTTTACAACTATTGTCCAGAAAATATGGAACCTACTGACTGTCTGTAAAAACTGCCTAGTCCTTTCTCACCCTTTTACAATAAGCAACTTTATGAACCCTTCAGAACAAAAATCTCCAGATTTATAAGCTTAGAGCTTTGAAATGTTTGAGTTAGAATATAAGGAATGCAAATGCTGTTGCTTATATTAGTAAGGATTTTAGGGACGTTTGTTCAATAAAATAGTCCATTTTTATCATTCTGTGCATAATACATTAAGTTATGATGCATATTCTCAGATCCTGAGAAGTTTTGAAGATCGTCTTCCATAAAAGGCTTGGATCCCACAGTTCTGGAAAGGAAGTTGAGTACAATAAAATGACTATTTTAATATAAATTGATCTAAACCTAGAATGTTTGAAGTTTGTGACTTGGAATAAGAGTAGAAATAAGCACATTAGTATCCTGAAAGTAGTTTTGATAGATGGTAGCCAATTAGTACATATATCATACCAGAGAAAAAGAGAGAGAAAATTTTCTCTTTTCTGTTTTTTTTTTCTTAATATTCTTAGAGAAATCTTTTCAGGCAAAAATAGTTCTTCAATGAACTATATGCAAAATATTACATATGCTAAAATAAAGGAGAAACAGCTTTGAAATATAAATTATCACTCAGTTTATGACCTAATATCTTATGTTCTGTATTATTGTTAGTTAAACAACTGAATAGTTTATATTTCTAAGGCACTCAAATTGTCCAGAGAAATCATAAAATCAGTCTTTCCATGAAGGTTGTCCTCCTAAGGAACATGTGCCCCACCTGCAAAGGGAGAGTCTAGAGAAATTGTCAGCAGGTGCTGTGATGAAATGTGAAGAAATACTGGCATAAGAATAGATCATTTCAAAAAAATCTTTGAAAAAAGAAAATAATGCAATTATTTAATTACTTAGGTGACTTCTTAGAAAGAAGAAAAATGCCAAAAATAATGCAGAAATATTGCTTCTTGACAAGAACACTACACAATGGATGCAAGCAATAAAGACTGAACAGTGTCAATGAATGTTAATATTGAATAAAAAATAAGCATAGGGAAGAGTATTATTCTCCAATTGGTAATTACACTATAATTAAGAATGTAGCAAGACTGGGTGAGAAGTCACAACACAATAATTAAGTAAAGTTGGTGTTATTTGACCTCCTACCAACACAAAGGCAATTTTGATAAGGACCTATTATAAAAGAACATTTGAATACTCTTCTTAAGTGTTATTTAAGAACAATAAGAGATAATTTGAGGGGCAAAGTAGAAGGGATCAGTATGGCCAGTTCACAGAAGAGTCTAACTAATCTTTATAATCCAAAATAAAATTATAGAATTAGTTTTCTAGCCTGAAGAATTTAATGTATTAGTTTACTACATTTCCAGTCTTATGTTACCATAATTGAATCTGAGAGCTCCCTTTCATTTCTGGTTAGAAGGTTTAGTACAGGCATATATCCAATTGAAGTGATATATCATTAAATTAAACACTTTAAACTTGAAAAACATTCTTTCAGAAAAGAAATATATAAACATTCTAATATGAACTTATAGCATGAATTCTAATTGTTCTTAATAATTAAAAGTTGGAGTCACCATTTGGGAAGACATGGAGAAGATCTGGCATCACACCTTCTACAACAAGCTGCGTGTGGTCCCTGAGGAGCATCCGGTGATTCTGACTGAGGCCCACCTGAACCCCAAAGCGAACAGAGAGAAGATGATGCAGATAATGTTTGAAACCTTCAACACCCCAGCAATGTACGTGGTCATTCAGGAGGTGCTGTCCCTGTAAGCATCTGGGCGCACCACTGGAATTGTTATGGACTCTTGTGACGGGGCCACACATACAGTGCCCATCTATGAGGGCTTAGCCCTTCCCCACACCATCTTGTGTCTGGACCTGGCTGTCCAGGACCTGACAAACAACCTCATGGAGATCCTGACTGAGAGGGGCTACAGCTTCACCACCACGGCTGAGCAGGAAATCATGCGTGACATTAAGGAGAAGCTGTGCTATGTTGCCCTGGATTTTGAGCAGGAAATGGCCACTGCTGCATCATCCTCTTCCTTGGAGAAGAGCTATAAGCTCCCTGTTGGCCAGGTGGTCACCATCGGCAATGAGTGCTGCCGGTGTCCAGAAGCTCTCTTCCAGCCTTCTTTCCTGGGCATTAAGTCCTGTGGCATCCACATGACTACCTTCAACTCCATCATGAAGTGCGACGTGGACATCTGTAAGGACTTTTGTTGTAGGAGCTGCGGGGCTGCATTCTGCCACCCAGCTCCCACCACCGGCTAGCTTTACCTGAAAGATGCCGTGCTCGATGGGGTAATTCAGAGTCAAGATACCTCTCTTCCAGTGATCTAAGAGGATGCTGGCTATTAAGAGATGCAAGCATTTTGAACTGGGTGGTGATAAGAAGAGAAAGGGCCAAATGATCCAGTTCTAAGCTGACCTTGTTATGAAGACAATAAAATCATGAGCTCTTGTTGATAAACCACCTGAGTTGAAACCTCAAATCTAAAAATATTAATGCAAGACAAAGAAAATGAAGATAAGGTTAATGTAGTACATATATATATATATATGCATACATACATATATACATACATACACACTTATTGTGTGTGTATATATATGTATACAAAAGGTTCCCACTTTATTCTAGGGTATAAAATGTTGCTAAAATGTTACTTTTAATCAAATAATGAGAAGTCAAATGACAGAATTTGATGACAAAATGATGGCACTGAGAAAAACAAATCAGAATGATAAAACCTAAAAAGTTAAAAGTTGGTTTTACAGATTTTAAAGATTCTATGGATTTCCAATGTAGACTAAGGACTGGAGACTCTCCAGGAAAAATCTAAACCCTTAGAGTGAGAATGAGTCTTCTGAGGCATTCAGCCACAAGACATCAGTAGCTCCCAGTTTCTTAAATCTTCTCATGTACAGGTAGCCACTGTTGAGTTACTCAACCTGTATAGTGTAAACTAATTTAGTAAATATGGTTTGTCATCAATTAATTTAATCTATCCGTTTTGTCCATCTAGAAAATTCAGCATGTAGTATAGATGAATTATAAAATAAAGTTTGTTCCAGCAAATTAATGAGTGTTTAAAGTGTAAAAATAAATAGAAATTTTAGAAAGATCTTATTTAAACCAGATTTAAAAGAACAGTTTTTCATTTTTCCCAGTTTGTAATAATTTTCTTATACATAACAAATTCACACTGTCCTAGGTCTTTTGAAAAGTTTCCAAAAGGTCATGTTTTCAGAGACAAACATGGAACATATGTTTAGCAATCATTTCTCCACAGGAAAGCGTTTAGTGAGGTCTGCTAGGATATATGATGTGCAGACTACATCATAAGACAATCTATGGCTCCCACAGAGAACTACTATGATAAATAAAAAGAGCTCTCAGTTACATATCACAAAAATGTAACTGGGGTTCTTCCCAGTGATAAGTGGCCTCTTTTTAAAAGAAGCAAACATGTTCAAATTGAGAAAAAATACAGAAAACTCCGTGTGTGTGTGTGTGTGTGTGTGTGTGTGTGTGTGTGAAGAGAGAGAGAGAGAGAGAGAGAGAGAGAGAGAGAGAGAGAGAGAGAGAGAGAGAGAGAGAGAGAGAGAAGTAGTCTTTGAAGTTAGCTCTTCTATACCATGGTTGATGTACTTACATTTCAATCTTGATTTTTATTACTAATTCCCCAATAACATTGATTTACTTTTAATGAATGAACAATGCCTACACCTTGTACCTTTATTGATTAGTTCTGTTTTATACCAATCCATAACTTACCCAACTATGTTAATTTAAATATAGTATTTTTCATTAAGTCACTGATCTTGATTGCCATTGCCTATTAGATTTTGTTATTATAAACTATGAATTTTGATTATGATGGAAACAAAAACACCACTGGATAAGTGGCTCACTTTCCATCTAGGAACTTGATATTGGATTTCTAGTCTGTTTTAGAACTACACGTCCATGCTTGTTACCTAAACCCACCCTAAGATCCTTAAGTTTAAATTGCTTTCCTTTAATATGTACGACAGGACTAAGTGATAGGAACTTTGGGAAGTAACTGAGGTTAAGTGAGAACAAAAAGTCTTTACCAATCAATGGAATTATTTTCTTTATAAGACTTTATGAGAAGCCTGCTTCCTCTTCAAGCCATGTGAAGATATAATGGAAAGATGCTCCTCAATAAATAAACAGTGGTTCACTTGAATCTAAATATGCCATAGTCTTGATGTTTTCCTTTTCAGACTCTACAAATGTGAGGCTTACTGTTTATTGTTTAAGCTTACCAGTTCAATTGTATGTTGTATCATACAACAAGGAACCTAGTAACAATTTTTTAGCCATGAAAAGTCAACAATTATCACATGCTCTTATATGAAGTATATTTCCAGAGTTATCACACAATTGTCTTTATTCTCTGAGTTAATATATAATGAAGCAGTATATTTATTTGGGAATAGCCTAAAATCATGCTGGAATATTTTGACAAGCAATGCTTAAGGGTGAATAATTAAAACTTGGAAACTACTAGGGTGTGATATACTTCTGTGCCCATGAGTGTGTGTATATATTTATCATTATTAAGTCTATTGTGCTCATGTGTTTGTATGTGTAAGTCTCAATCTTTGAAAATAGTCTTTTTTTAATGAGAAAACCTAGGTGTTTTCTGCAGGAAATTTCTGACCTTTAGAAATTATTTACTATTTCATGGTAAACAACATCTGTTAGTTAATTTGAAAAATACAAGTCCAACATTTCAGAAGTAGATAAAGCACAATGATGAGAAAATTAAAAAAAAATCTTACAGATATTTGTTTTAACACAAAGCAAATACAAGATCATTATAAAAAAGAATAAGAGCAGAGCAACAAAATAAATATCATCTCTAAATTTACTATCTCATATAACCAACCAGATTGCTTTGATATATTCTCAGAATTAGAGAAGGGAACGAGGGAGAGACAGAGTGAGTTGAGAGAGATTGGTTCTTAACATATGTGAACTTTAAACTGAACATGAAGGCAGAGAAATTCAGGGCAAAACTATACAATAGAAATAGAGTTCTGGATATTACAAACATGCTTCTATGGACGTAGTTGAAAAAATATCCTTGCGGTATGATTGATTGATTGAGAATCATTTCAGTATATGCCCAAGAGTGGCATTGCTGGATCCTGAGGTAGGTTAATTACCGATTTTCTGAGAATCTGCCATACTGATTTCCAGAGTGGTTGTACAAGTTTGCATTCCCACCAACAATGGAAAAGTTTTCCCTAGTTCTACATCTTCTTCATGGTCTTTTTGATCTTAGTAATTCTTACTGGTGTAATGCAGAGTGTAAAGGAGAAAAAGTGTAAAGGAGACCACTTGTTTCCTGGCCGCCTGACAGCTCAGACGCAAAATAATCATACAGAAACTATATTAATTAACTCACTGCTTGGCCATTAGCTCTAGATTCTTATTGACTAACTCTTATATCTTAATTTAACCCATTTCTAGTAATCTGCGTATTGCTATGAGCCTGTGACTTACTGGGTAAACCTCCTGCTTCTGTGTTTAGCAGGGCTAAATGGCTTCTCACTAACTCCTTAGTTAGTTTTCAGATTAGTTTTTCCTGCTTGCCTGTATTCCTTGCACAGGCCCAAGAGAGTTTCTTTATTAACCAATGTTATTGACAGCATAAAGAGGAGAATCCCACATTAATGTAACATAGTATCTCAGAGTTGTTTTAATTTCCATTTCTCTGATAGCTAAGGATGTTGAACATTTCCTTAAGCATCTTTCAACCATTTGAGATTCTTCTGTTGAGAATTCTCTGTCTAGTTCTGTACCCCATTTTTCAATAGGATTATTTGAAATTTTGATGTCCAATTTCTTGTGTTCTTTATATAGTTCGGAGATCAATTTTTTTTTTTTGTCTGATGAGGGGTTGGGAAAGACCTTTTTAACATTCAATAGTCTGCTTTTTGTATTAATGAATGTGTTCTTTGCTTTACAGAAGCTTCTCAGCTTCAGGAGGTTTCAATTATTTATTGTTGCTTTCAGTGTATGTGGTACTAGTATTATATTTTGTAAGTGGTCTCCAGTGCTTATGGATTGACGTCTACTTCCCACTTTCTCTTCTATCAGGTTCAGTATGGATGGATTTATATTGAGTTCACTAATCCATTTGGACTTGAGCTTTGTACATGGGGCTAGATATGGATCTATTTGCATTTTTTTATATTCTGACATAGAGTTATGCCAACAACATTTGTTGAAGGTGCTTTCTCTTTTCTATGGTATACGTTTGGCTTCTTAGTCAAAAACAAGGTGTTCATGGACATGTGGATCAATATCTGGGTCTTCAGTTTGATTTTTTTGCTCAACCTGTCTGTTTCTATGCCAATACCAAGAGGGTTTCATTATTTTATTTTAATAGATCTTTATGTCAGAATGGTGATACCTCTGGAAGTTCTTTTATTTTACAGTATTGTTTTGGCTATCCTGGGTTTTTGTTTTGCTATATGATGTTTCGTATTGTTCTTTCAAGGTCTGTGAAGAAATATGTTGGATTTTGATGGGTTGAATCTGTAGATTTCTTTTGATAGGATTGTCATTTTTATTAAGTATATCCTACCTATCGAGGAGTGTGGTGGATCTTTCCATTTTTTGATATCTTCTTCAATTTCTTTCTTCAAAGAATTAAAATTTTTGTTGAACACATCTTTCATTTCTTTGGTTAGTGTTACTTCAAAATATTTTATGTTAGTTTTGGCAATTATGAAAGGTGATGTTTCTCTGATTTTTCCGTTTCTTTATCACTTGTATATAAGAGGGCTACAGATTTTTTTAGTTGATTTGCATTCAGTCATATTACTGAAGGTATTTATCTACTGTAGGAGTTCAATGGTAGAGTTTTTGGTGTCATTTATATATAGTATCATATAATCTTCAAATAACTGGAAAAATCCTAGATACCCCTCAATCGAAGAATGAATAAAGAAAATGTGGTACATGTCTAAAATGGAGTACTACTCAGAGGTAAAAAAAAAAAAAAAAAACAATGACATCTTGAAATTTGCATGTCAATAGATGGAACTAGAAAGAACTATCCTGAGTGAGATAACCCAGACCCAGAAAGATGAACATGGTATTACTTCCTTATTAATGGATACTAGATATAAAGCAATTATAGTCAATGACCCTTGAGAAGCTAAGTAGCAAGGTAAACCTTAAGAAAAACTTATATAGATTCACTTGGAAAGAAGGAATAGACAAAATTGTCAGACAAAATTGGGAGCATGGGAGTAGGGGTACGTAGAAAGGAGAAACAGGGTGGAGAACTTGGGGGAACAGAATATTTGAGATGGACGAAGGACGAGATGAGAGCAAAGAAGGAGATATTTTGATTTATGGAGCAATTATGGGGCTAGCAAGAAGAGATTTGGACCTAGAGTGGCTCCCAGGTGCCCAGGGTGATGCCCCCAGTTAGTTCCTTGGGCAGCTGAGGATAGGGAACCTGAATTGACCCTATCCTATAGCAATACTGATGAATATCTTGCATATCACCATAGAACCTTCATCTGGTGATAGATGGAGATAGAGACAGAGACCCACACTGGGGCACCAGACTGAGCTCCCAACGTTCCAATGAGGAGCGGAAGGAGGGAGAACATGAGCAAAGAAGTCAGGACCACAACGGGTGCACCCACCCTCTGAGACCGTGGGGCTGATCTATTGGGAGCTCATCAAGGCCAGCTGGACTGTGACTGAAAAAGCAAGGGATAAAACCGGACTCTCTGAATATGGTGGACAATGAGGGCTGATGAGAAGCCAAGGACAATGGCAAGGTGTTTTGATCCTACTTCATGTTCTGGCTTTGTGGGAGCCTAGCCAGTTTGGATGTTCACCTTCCTAAACCAGGATGGAGGGGGGAGGGCTTTGGACTTTCCACAGGGCAGGGAACCCTGACTGCTCTTCAGACTGGAGAGGGAGGGGGAGAGGAGTCGGGGGGACGGGGAGAGGAGGGGGAGGGGGAGAGGAGGGAGGAGGGGGAGGAGGGGGAAGGAAATGGGAGGCTGGGAGGAGACGGAAATTTTTTTTTCAACAAATAAAAAAGGAAAAAAAGAAAGAAACTTAGTACTAGAGAAATTACCATGAATCCATAAGGATGACCCCAGCTAAGACCTAAGCAATAGAAGAGAGGGTGCCTGAACTGGATTTGTCCTGTAGTCAGATTGATGAATATCTTAAATGTCACCATAGAACTTTCATCCGGCAAATGATGGAAACAAAGGCAGAGATCCACAGGGTAGCAATGGGCTGAGCTCTCAAAGTCTAGTTGTAGTGGGTGAGAGAGAATATAAGCAAAGAGGTCAAGACCATGATGTGACTACCCACTGAAACAGTTTACTTGAGCTCATCAATTGCAGACAAACAGAGAAGGAACCAGCACAGGACCAAAGTAGAACCTCTGAATGTGGGTGGCAGTTCTATGGCTGGGGCAGACTGTGGGGCCACTGGCAGTGACACCAGGATTTATCCCTACTGCTTGCACTGGTATTTTTGAAACCATTCTATTTGGGTGAATACTTTTCTCAGCCTAGATACAATAGAGAGGGCCTTGGACCTTACCCAAATTAATGTGCCTTACTCTCTGGGGAGTGGATGGGGGGGGGGGGGTTCTGGAGGGTGTAATTGGAGGACGGTAGGGAGTGGGAACTGGGATTGGTATGTAAAATGACATAAGACAGTTTGTTTTATTTTTAGAAAAATAAAATAAAGATATAGGGTTTATAAGACCTAAATTGCAATAATAGTAATAAAAACTAATGCCCAGAAAATAAATAATTAAAAATGATCATGCACAGAGGTTCAATTAAAGCACACAGTATTTTTTAATAGAGAATCATCTTTTCAGGTGGGATACAAGAGGGAAAATAAGCTGAAATCTTAAGTACATAAATATACATAACTTCAGAAAATTGTATTGTAATCAGAGTCTTGAAAAGTGCATCCAACAGCTTTTACTCATGCTAAGGTCTTATCTGAATGTTTTATTTCCTAAACATAGAAGTCTACATTTCTATTTTACTAAAATAAAAGTTAGCAAATATTTTAAATGGAACTGGAAATATAGCCATATTAACTTGTTGAAAACCAAGCATAAATTTGTAGATAGCACTTGAGATAGTTATTTTAAAATTATTGTAAGCTCATTGAATCCCCCTCCTCTGCCAGATGCTCTAGCCTTTGAACACTTTGCACAACTCATAAAAAATGTTATTTTATATCTGCAACATTTTGAAACACATCTATTCCAAAATTGAGCTTCCACATCTTATGTGAACAAAGTTTTCCTAAATAGATTTTGGCATGTTTGATTGCTGAGCCCGAATTTACTTTCCTGTCTTGGAACACAACCATCTGAATTAAAGCATACCTGTTTCTTCAACATCAATTCTATTAACTTTCCATTTTTTCATTGCCTCACCAAAATGAGTTGTATCACTTTCTCACTAACAAAAATACTGGTTCCATTTTATTTACTTTCCTATAAAACCAAGATAAATTTTGAATAATATTTTATAATCAAATAATAAAAATTTGAATAGGGAATAAAACTCATTAATGTAGTCTATCAATCTAATTTACCAATAAATTGAATTATGTCAGGCAAGTGTCAAAAACTTATAAAATGAAAACTGTTTCTTTTCCTTCAGAATATGTGCAGTATCATTTTAAATAACATTTGTAATAACAGAGTTTTGAAATCCATCTTTGTCTTGAGAATTCTTCTATATTCAAGATCACTCAAGTACAGAACAGTAGAAAACTTTTTCAGGTTTCCATATATAGACCTGAACACTCTTTTGTTCTCAAAAGAAGAACTAATTGGGGTCAATGTGACCCACAGTGAAGATAAAATAATCACTATTTTGAAGAGAAAACGCTTTATTTAAATTTTAAGTAGAAGACTATTGAATAAAGATGCCTAGTTAGCAAAACTTAATTTTATACTTAAAAATTGGTGTAGAAATGCTTGTCTTAAGGTCTTCACAATGCAACTGGATACATAACAGAATCCACCATGGACAGGATGTTATATCCATCTCCAAAACCCATACATAAAAAATAATATCCAAAGTGATATTTTTAAGGTGAAGTGACATACAGGGAGAAATGATTGTCTACATATTGTGGTTTATATATGGATAATTCCATAGGCTCAATTTGAAGTTCCTAGTTGGGGAAAATATTTAGAGAGCCGGCAGAAGTCTATAAGTGATATAGTAATTTTGGTGCTGGATCAGTCTCCTTATTGGTTTTTTATCCCAAAGACATTCTTTTTTATTGTTTTATTGAGATATACATTTTCTCCCCTCCCCTTCCTTCCTTGTCTCTCCCCTTCCACCCTCACCCACAACTACCATGCTCCCAATTTACTCAGAAGGTCTTGTGTTTTTCACCTTCCTACTTAGATGCATGTATGTCTCTCTTAGGATCTTCTTTGTTGTCTAGTTTCTTTGGGGTTGTTGCATGAAGGTTGTTTTTTTTTATTTTATATCTAACAGTCACTTATGAGTGAATACATTTTATATTTATCTTTCTCAACTGGGTCACCTCACTCAATATGGTTTTTTTTCTTCCTTCAATTTGCCTGCAAATTTCAAAAACTCATTATTTTTTTTTTACCACTATTTAGTACTCCATTGTATAAAGGGACAACATTTTATTTATCCATTCCTTTATTGAGGGGCATCTAGGTTTTTTCCAGGTCCTGGTTATTACAAATAATGTTGCTGTGAAATATTTGATCATATGTCTTGTGGTATGATTGAGCATCTTTTGGGTATATGCCCAACAACAGCAATGCTGGGTTTTGAGGTATATTGTTTCCTAATTTTCTGAGAAATCTCCATACTGATTTCCAAAGAGGCTGTACAAGTTTGCACTCCCACTGGCAATGGAGAAGCATTTCCCTTACCCCACATCAGCTCTAGCATAAACCATCATTAGTGTTTTTGTTCTTGGCTATTCTGAAAGATAAAAAATGGAATTTCAGAGTTGTTCTGATTTGCATTTCCCCGACGTCTGAGAATATTGAGCATATCCTTAAGTGTCTTTCAGCCCTTTTAGATTCATCTCTTGAGAGTTCTCTGTTTATGTCTGTACCCCATTTTTTATTGGATTATTTGTTATTTTGATATCAAGTTTCTTGAGTACTTTGTATATTTTGGAGAGTAGTCCTCTGTCCAATGTGGTGAAGATCCTTTCCCTATCTGTAGGCTGACATTTTGTCTTGTTGAGCATATCTTTGCTTTACAGAAGCTTTTCAGTTTCAGAAGGTCCAATTTATTAATCATTGCTCTCAGTGTCTTGTTATTAGGGTTATATTTA
This sequence comes from Microtus pennsylvanicus, assembly GCF_037038515.1. NCBI lineage: Eukaryota > Metazoa > Chordata > Mammalia > Rodentia > Cricetidae > Microtus > Microtus pennsylvanicus. The sequence continues at coordinate 54,605,065 of NC_134579.1, read as the reverse complement.
AGAAGTGGTCTTCTGTGCCATTGCATTCAAGTGTACTTTCCACTTTTTCTTCTGTGAGTGTCAGTGTGGTTAGTTTTTTTTTTTTTGAGGTCTTTGATCTATTTGAACTTGAATTTTGTGCATGACAATAGATACAGGTCTATTTTCATATTTCTACATGTTGATATTCAGTTATGGTAGCACCATATGTTGGATATGCTTTCTTATTTGTAGTATATTTTTATTTCTTTGTCAAAAATCTAGAGTTTGTAGGTGTGTGGTTTGATACCCGGGTCTTTGATTTGATTCCGTGGGTCATCCTGACTGTTTTTATGCCAATTCCAGGCTGTTTTCATTACTGTAGCTCTACAGTAGATTTTGAAATCCAGAATTATGATGCCTCTAGAATTTGTTTGGTTGTACAAGCTGTCTTGGGTTTTTATTTTTCTGCATGAAGTTGCATATTATTCTTTTGAGGTCTGTGAGAATTTTGCTGGGATTTTGATGGATATTGCATTGAATATGAAGATTGCTTTTGGCAAGTTTGCCATTTTTACTATGTTAATTCTACCTAGCCAAGAGCATGGGAGATCTTTCCATATTCTGGTTTATTCTTCAGTTTCTTTCTTCAAAGTTTTAAAGTGCTTGTTATATAGGTCTTTAACTTATTTAGTTAGCATTATTGCAAGGTATCTTATGTTATTTGTGACTATCGTGAAGGGTGATGTTTCTCTGATTTTTTTGTTGGCCAATTTATTATTGAAATAAAGGAGGCTACTGATTCTTTTTTTGAGTTAATCTTGTTTCCTGCTACATTACTGATAGTTTTTATGAGTTGTATGACTTCCGTGGTAGAATTTTTGGTGTCAATTAAGGTTACTATCATATGATATTAGTTAGACTTCTTCTTTTCTGATTTGTATCCCCTTGATCTCTTTTTGTTGTCTTCTTTCTTTAGCTAGAACTTCAATTACTATACTGAATAGATATGGAGATAGTGGACAACCTTGTCTTGTTCATAATTTCAGCTTTGAGTTTCTCTCCATTTAGTTTGATGTTGGATTTTGGCTTGCTGTATGTGGTTTTTATTATGTTTAGGTATGTTCCTTTTATCTCTGTACTCTCCAAGACTTTTATCATGAAGTAGTGTTGAATTTTGTAGAAGGCTTTTTCAACATCTAATGGTATGATCATGTGGCTTTTTTCTTTCAGTTTGTTTGTATTTTAGAATACATTGACAGATTTTTATGTTGAACCATCCCTACATCTCCAGTATGAAGCCTACTTGGTTGTACTGAGTGATTTTTCTAATATATTTTTGGATTCAATTTGCCAGTATTTTCTTGAGTATCTTTTCATCGATGTTTATGAGTAAGATTGGTTTGTAATTCTATTTTCTAGTAGTGTCTTTGTGTGGTTTGGCTATCAGGTTTGCCTCTTAAAAATAAGTTTGGCATTGTTCCTTTTGTTTCTATTGTGTGGAAAAATTTGAGGAGTATTGGTATTACTTGTAGAATTATTCACTGAAACCATCTGATTCTGGGCTTCTTTGGTTAGGAGACTTTTAGTGAATGTTTCTATTTCCTTAGCAGTTATAAGTATATTTAATTTATCTGGTCTTGAGATAAGTTTGGTAAGTAATATTTATCTAGAAAATTGTGCATTTCTTTTAAGTTTTCCAATTTTATGGAGCACAGATTTTTGATATAAGGTGGTCCCCTTATTTAATGCTTTCCAGTCACCATGAAGAAAAGAGAACCCTCTTTCATAGCTTCTTTATTCACTTTGCGTGGCATCTGTGAACTGAAGTGTCTGAAACCATAAGTTAAAATAATCCTCCATCCTTTGAATTATTCTTTTGGTTATTTGGTCACAGTGACAAAAAGTTTGACTAATATGATATTCTTCACGCTATGTGATATAATTTGTCCTGTTATATCAGTGATAACAGTAACACACACATAAATACCAAAAAGTGGAGACAGTCCTGTAAGAAGTATATGAACTCATGGAAGTATCCTGAGATCTGTGTAATGTAGAAGGCTGAAGGAGTTTTCAGGCTTATGTAATAAAAGCTAAAACTTTATGAAGAAGGTATTATCTTCTTCATAATGAGGACACCACAGAAAGCAAGATCACAAGAAAAGAACCCTACGCTTTTTTTTCCAGAGCACATGTACATAACATAACAAAGCTCATTCAGGTAAGATATCATTTATGAACTTTTAAAAGCTGCATTGTTGAGCAGTTAAGTATTGTGGTCCTATTGTTTTGTGCAAAGCAGAACATGATAATACTAAAACCAGATATTTAGCCAAAAAAGTCTCTAAGCAAAATGTTATAGGAGTGTCCTGACTGATATTAACTACTTATAGCCTAAGTCAAGCACAAAATTAACTTACAGATAGAATTGGTAAGCAACACTGAGCAAGAAATGCAGACAATTTTCAGTCTATTCTTATTGAAAATAATGAAAGACATCTTTTCAAAGGGTCTGTAAGGGCAGGGAACCCTGACTGCTCTTTGGACTGGAGAGGGAGGGGGAGAGAAGTGGGGGGAGGGGGAGAGGAGTGCGGAGAGGGGGAGGGGAGTGAGGGGAGGGGGCGATGTGTGGGGGGACGGAAATGGGAAACGCGGAGGAGGCAGAAATTTTTTTCAACAACTAAAAAAAAAAATAAAAAATAAACAACAACAACCAAAAGAAATGGCTTTCTGGTTCGCATGGCAGCATGAACAGCTTTGGCTATTTTGGGAGATCTGGCTATGCAGCAGTTAAATATGACTTATGATCAGAGTGTTACAAGTTGCTTAATGGCAACTAGACCCACTGTGTCCCTGGAGCTGGGGTGCTGAGTATGGCTCCCAGAGTTGGTGATAAATATCCCTCCACCATGTTGGATGGGGCACAGCCAAAAGGCAGGGCTGTAGAATTGGTCCTCACCACTCTCACTTAGCATTAGAAAGAAAGCGCTCCTTGTCAGAAAATGGTTGAAGATACACAATAAGACATATTCAGATGAAAATGACTTCTGAATGGGTCACAGTGTGAATGTGAATGTGACCCACTTTTAATTACATTGGTGGGTTTTCTAGATATAAAGAGGTATGTTTCTGTTTGATAGATAATCTTCAATGTACATAGGCTTAGGCAAGAGTAAAGAAGGGATACAGACAGTCATAGATTAAAGGAGTAAAGATAATAAATATTAAAAAGTAATAGACTAAAAATAAGCCATGTAAAAATGGAAAATACACAGAGAATGTGGATTATGCATATGTTTTCTTTTCTTTGAATTTTTTGATTGTTAGTGAGCTAACTGCAGATGGGCATTTGATTCTGGGGGCTACTAAACCAACCCAACAAATATATTTTAAAAGTATTTTAACTTCACACTTTGAGTATAAGTATATGTTGATGTGGGAGTCCCCTCTGTGTGCTGTGATTGATTACCATTAATGAAAAAAGAAACTGCTTTGGACCTATAGCAAGGCAGAACCTAGGTAGGCAGGGAAAGCTAGGCTGAAAGCTGGGAGAAAGAAGGGTAAACTCAGAGGAATGCCATGGAGCCACCAGAGACAGCCGGTAAGCCACAGCCACATGGTGATGCATAGATTAGTAGAAGTGGGTTAAATTAATATGTAAGAGTCAGCCAATAGGAAACTAGAGCTAATGGACCAAGCAGTGATTTAATTAATGCAGTATCTGTATGGTTATTTCGGGGTGAATAGCTAGGAACCAACAAGCAGCCTCCATACAATGTTATTTTGGAAAAGAGGTTCTGCTTTTGTTTCCAGAGAAAATGAAAGTCTGTGGATTCCTTCCAGGCTTATGTGGTCTGATAAAACAAGACCCCCTAAAAGGTGTCTATGAATGCTAAAAATACTTCACCTAACAAACAGCAGGAAATAGTTTGGAGAAAACTATACCCAGATTCCCAAAATGTCTGTTTATAAATTTTTATTTTTATTTAAATTGAGTTGATTATAAATGATGAATGATCACAGTCAATTTCAAAAAAAAATAATGGGGATATGATATAGAGATTAATACTTTTCATTAGTGTGGGTTTTGGTCTATTGATACAAATTTAAGGTCAGTTTTGTCATACTTTATGTGTATGTCTGCTCTTGTTTAAAGTATTATGTTTGTGTAGTGCATTTATTAGTCAAACTTTTAATTACATTGGTGGGTTTTCTAAATATACAGAGATATTTCAGTTAGATAGATAATCTTCAATACTTTAAACACCTACAGAATATGACATTTAAAACCTTTTAAGATCTCAGACTTTTCTCAATGGTTAAACATGTCTGCTTCTGGCAGCACCAATTGCTTTAGAGAAGTGGATAGATGTTAAAGATATTTGTTATGTGGATAGGGGAGCAGGGAAGCACAAATCTTAGTTAAGGGAGCCACCTTGGGGTTCGCAAGAGACTTGAACCTAGAGTGACTCCCAGGAGCCCAAGGCAATGTCCCCAGTTAGTTCCTTGGGCAGCTGATATATGACCCTATCCTATAGCAATACTGACAAATATCTTGCATATCATCATAGAACCTTCATCTGGTGATAGATGGAGATAGAGACAGAGACCCACACTGGAGCACCAGACTGAGCTCCCAAGGTCCCAATGAGGAGCAGAAGGAGGGAGAAGATGAGCAAGGAAGTCAGGACCACGAGTGGTGCACCCATCCACTGAGACAGTGGGGCTGATCTATTGGGAGCTCACCAAGGCCAGCTGGTCTGTGACTGAAAAAGCATGGGATAAAACCAGACTCTCTGAACATGGCGAACAATGAGGGCTGATGAGAAGCCAAGGACAATGGCACGGGGTTTTGATCTTACTTCATGTTCTGGGTTTGTGGGAGCCTAGCCAGTTTGGATGTTCACCTTCCTAGATATGGACGAAGTGGGGAGGACCTTGGACTTCCCACAGGGCAGGGAACCCTGACTGCTCTTTGGACTGGAGAGGAAGGGGGAGAGGAGTGGGGGGAGGGGGAGAAGGGTGGGAGGAGGGGGAGGGAAAAGGGAGGCTGGGAGGAGGAGGAAACTTTTTTTTTCTTTTTCTCAATAAAAAATTTAAAAAAAAAGATATTTTTTATGGAAATTGTCTTCAATATGACAAGGCTAATCATTAAGGCAAGAAACTGCTTTTGCTTGGACTGCTTGATGGTATGTTGTATGAACTGGACATGCAGTACTTACAGAAAAATGACCATGAACAATTCAAAAGATTGTATACTCATTTAGTATTCCTGTTCACAAAAGAAATTGCCAGACATTCTGGATGACACAGAAGAAAGTAACTGACACACTGCCAATATAGGTGGAAAAGTCTTTCAAATGTCCTGTTTCATGAAAAAGTTCTGGCAGATACTATGGGCCTGTAGGCTGAATATGGATGCCCCAACATTACAGAAGAACTTCTGGTGACTATCCAGGTATCAATATGTCTCTCTCAACTCTAGAGTATTGGAAATTGCTTATATTGTACTTCTTGTTTACTCAGGTAATATTATTTCCCCTTCTCAGGTCTTTGGTGCAATTGAAGACTAGATAGATTGTCTTATTTACTTTCTTCTCATGACTTAGCCAAGCCATTTGTAATATAAACCTTAGACTTTTTAGGATAGAATAACTATTCAAACATTTAGCATATGTTTCTTATTTTGTTGCTGTTCATGCTGGTTGTAATTCTAATTTTTGTGTAGTTTTGCTTCTTCTTTTCCCTGGATACTTGATACTTGTTCTTATTGTATATAATTTCTATTAGGCTTAGAACTCTCCTATTTTGGCAAAAGTGGGAGGTGCGTGGGAACTCTTTCAGCCAATAGCCATTAAGATATGGCCCAATTTGGGTGTGGTCTCATGTACTATAAGTACAGATAAAAAGGTGTGCTGCCCTTTTTCTGCTTGGTTGCAGTTCCCAGCACATGTAGAGGATTGTGGATTGCTACCCTTACTGTGAGTTTATGTTCCAAAATAAAAACCTTTGTTATACTCCATTCCAGGCTATTGTGAAATTTTTTGATACTACTACAATTATGGATCCATATGGCTGTAATTGCTGGGCTATCCTGTATTAGATAATAATAAAAAAATCCCTCACATATATATTCACAGATCAAACTGATCCAGGCAGTTCTTTAATCTTGGTTTTCTTCTCAATTAATCTAGGATGTGTCAGACTGACAGAACTAACAAGGGTAGTCAGTTTTCTTAAACTTAAATCTTTAGTGGGATTTTCCTTACTCTCAATTAGATTTTTGGGACCTGTCATATTTTCATCTTTCCCATCACTCCCTTTTGGGACAGGATGTCTTTTCTATGTTTGTACCTCCACTGAAGCATGGAGCATGTTTGGCTTCACACGTTTGTAGCTGGATAAGAATTTGCTTCTAGATGAATCAAACATTGAGCTTCACTGCATTTGACTTAGATAGTAAAGTGATGAACTTAGAGTTAATGCCTGAATAAGTTAACATTTTGGGCATTGTTGGGAAGAAATTAATACTTTGGCATATGTGAAAAGCAAGACAACTAGGGGGATAGACTAGAAGGTCATGGTTTAATTTTCTTCTCAACGTACAAATTTTGTAGGTGGAAATCAAATTACCAAATGATAGTTGAATAGGGGGCCACTGAGAAGTATTCAGGATATCACGGCTGGGACCACTAGTGCCATTGTAAGAGCAGACCCCGAGCTTTTCTGAAATATGAGAAGAAGGCAAAAAAGAAAGTCTTATGTGGAGCAGAAAGTCAGTCCTCCTCAGATTGGTATCTGCTGTAACTTTGTTGTTGCATATACCAGTCTTTAGAATTTGGGAGAATAATTGTTGGGGGCTTTTATTAAATAGTTCACTCAGGCCTCTGGAAATTCTATTATAGGAGCCAAAGAGACTTAGTCCTATTCATTCTGTCAAAAATCCTGGTTCACCCTAGCTGCTACATCTACCAGTTGCTCTATTTAAATGTGTTTCTAAATAGGATTTTTTATGTAACAGATATGATATTATTTATATCTTCCCAATGGTAATGGTAATGGCTGGCTTTCATTGCTTCATCCACTTCCTCTTGATCCTTTTCCTGCTCTTCTTTCTTCCTTGCCCTAGTGTTTATGATACTGACTTAACAGCTTCATTTTGTCCAGATCCTTCCTAAGACTTCTTCTTCACTCTGCTTTGCTTCTTCTCTACCTCTGGATTGGATCTTCATGTCAGCTCTCAAACCTGTCTTCTTTATCACTTGTTGAAGCAGACATCACATGCATTTCCTTGACGATATTTGAATCAAATGCTGTCTTACTTTGCAATTTAATGATATTTGAAAAACAAAGGGGAACATTTACTAGCTTCATAGTCAATAATACATGAATCTGCTTTGAAAATAATCAAGTCTATGATTCAGCTGGTATAATTTCTCACTTGGTGCCCTTAAAAATCTGTTCTTGACTTCAGCTGTTTTACATCAATAAACATCTCTCTGGTCAGCCTGTCATTACTACACACATTATTTTTGGATCCTGCTTAACAAGCCATGCCTTTTTGATGTTCGCTTCTTTCATGCCTTCTTCCCTCTCCTCACACTTCCTATCATCATTCTGCTATAGATTCTACTGTCCTGCTGAGTAATCAAACAAATCTCTAGACACTGTAGTCTCGCTGCTCATCTCAGTAAAGGAAAAAAACAAATAACAGCTGCTGAAATTGTGACCGTCCTTCCTGGCTGTCAAATTTAGTGAAAACAGATGCTTCAAGGAGTTGTTTGTAATTCAAGCAGGCACAGAGTAGAAAAAGAAACCCTTTATTTGCTGAAACTAAAGACGTTTTGCTAGGTCAACTTAGCTTTCATTTACTCACTGGATAAAAGGAACAGTGTGTACTTATTGCCATATAGGTGACTGGCACTTCCATTCAGTTACAAGGTCTTAAACTAACAATGCAGCAGAGAGAATCCATGAAAAAGTGTGTGTGTGTGTGTGTGTCTGTGTGTTTGTGCACGGACATGTGTGTGTGCATGTACCTTACAAGAAAAATGATTAAAATGGTTATACTGATATGTGGCATGCTTTAAAATGCCACGGATTCCTATAGAGAGGTAAGAGGGTTCTTATTTCTTTGTGCCTGTACGTGGACAAGGGGTTTTAAACTACCAGAAAATAATTCAATGACCTATGGAGAGATGTCAGATCTTGTTAAGTGACCCTTCACAGGCTAATCACAACTAACTCTCACTCTTTCTTTTTTTTTTCCTTTTTGAGGTATAGGAGAACCTCTATTTATTTTACTTCATATACATTCATTGTTAAATTTTAATACAAAAAGAAACTATAGAACCTGACAAATATTTAAAAAAAGATTCTTTCAAATTAATTTTGCTCATTTTAGCCTGATGCAGAATAAATGTCAAATTGTGCATATAGTCAAGATATAGTCAAGAATGTGCATATACTTGTGTGTGTGTGTGTGTGTGTGTGTGTGTGTATGTGTGTGTGTGTGTGAGTGTGTATGTTTTCTGGTATATTCAAATATATGCATCCAAGTCTACAGTCGAGAACAACTTACCCTGACCATTTTGCATGCTTAAATTTTATCTGCCATGAACAATAAACTCATTATTGTCTTATTCTTTCTCAGTAGTGATATTAGTTTCGCTGGGATTGCTTATAGAGATCTCTTTAGCATTAAAGTTCCATGTTTCTATGTGTTGAAGAAGGACACTTCCATGCTAAATTTTTTATTGACAAATGAATGCCAAACTAACAGAACCATTATAATTATAACAAAAAGCTGAACAAATGTTACTAATCTTCAGAAAATGTTATCTGTGTCCTGCTACTTAGTGTCACAACTTCAATATAAAATCTTTCTTGTCTGTTGGTGGTCTGACTATAAACCAGCTTCTTAGTATCAGAGGAGATGCTGCTGTACACAGTAGAAGCTTTCATTTACAATCACTCTTACAAAAACAGGAACAGGGATTCTAACTGTTTGTACTATTAGAGAATAATAAACAAGCTAAATGGAACTTTAACAACAGGAATACGAGAGAAGATATATTGTTGAATGGATCAAGATGTCGGGAAGTAAAAGAAATGTTGAAAAATGAGACAATCTTACACTGCATAGACATAAAGAGAAAGACAATTTAGAGAGGGGATGAAAGTACTAAAATAATGGAAAGTTGAAAATTTATAAGTGGTCAGAGAATGAAAGTGTCTCTGCAGTGTAAGTAACCAGCATGCTCTTCAGTGTGAATATATGTATTGAACACTGGGAGAGTCACTAAGCATTGTTAGCAGTTACCATCATGAGTCCTGATACATTTTAGGTGTAAAGTGCCTCCTCCCTCCGCAGAGAAAGTCTCATGTGTCACAAATTTGATCCTAGCTAGTAGCACTATCGAGAGGTAAGAAGACTTTGTACACACTAAACTTTTCAATGGATAAAAAAAGAGGTATAGATAGAAAAATGGGTCATTAGAAGGTGACAGCTATTTCTGCAAACGTGGATCAGTGGAAGACTACATTTTAAGGATGTTTGTTGTTCTGAACAGTGTCTGTCCCTCTCACTGCTTCTTAGTTGCGATGAAGTAGAAATTTCCATTTGTTACACTGTTCTGTCATATTATTTCTGATTGCCCCTGAACAAAAGAAAGGGAAACCAGCTAACTAGGTCCTGAAATATGAAAGCAAAATGAAGTTTTGGTTCATAATGATGGATCTGGTATCAGGGTCTCACCATAGTTTAATCACTGAAGATGCCAACACATCCCAGGCAACTAGATGCTAGCACTCACTCTTTCTCTCTAGTCCTTTCTGAAGCAATGTTTCTCTCACATGGAAGATGTGGTATTTTATAATAAATACAATTAAGAAATCTGGCCAGTTGGCCACTTTGGCTATCTATAGTGGGTATGGCTTTTGATATGGTCTTTGATTCACAGGCTGATCATTGAGAAGGCTTCTGGGAAAATCAAGGAAATCATATTTGATGTTTGTGAAGTATGTGCAAAAAGTAAAGGCAGAAAAGGCTACCTTTGAGGGTCATTATAGCCAAACACTAAAATGTACTTAGTGTACAGGTGGATCACTTTTTTCCTAGCCTCATTAATACTTAGTTTTAATATTTTTATCAAATTTTGTTACTGTGAATAGGCCCATAAAACACACTCGCATGTCCAATAAAATCAAATACAATGTAGAAACAGTTAACACATTAACTGTTGACAGTCAGAAACATGTACATTTCATCTTTTAAGCTGTGTCTTCTGATGTTTTGTTACCAGAAAGTGAACTAATACAGTAAAACTGCTATTGGTAGTTACCATTAATGGTATCACAGATCTACGTTGTCAGAAATTGAAGTCTGTGATTAGCTGCAACCCCACGCTTTTGTGGAGATGTGTTCTCATATTTTTTCCTTGGGAACCAGTTTTTTTTTTCCAAATTTTAGAATTGAAGCTCCAGTTTTTTAATGTTTAAGTATGTTGGGATAAGCTGTGGTGTTTCATTTCTTCTAAAAGAAAAAGCAAAAGTGGAGATGGGACTCCAGGAAAGAGCTTGTGCTTCCCTTGAAGGGGATTTCAATTCAGTCTCCAGCAAGAGATTCTCAGTTCTCTAGAGGTACCTGAACTCACACAAACATAGAGAAGGGTACATAAGTTAATAAAAAGGTAAACAAGGATAAAAAACAGTCTCTATACATTTCCCACAGTGGAGAAAAAGAACTGATGTGAACCAAAGTGAACATTAGGATTGAAAAGCGTGTATGTCTTGGGGGGAAAATCAATATTTATATTAATTGTCTTTATACTCATTTCTTAATATTACTAACTTTATTTATACAGCAAGTCAAAGAAAAAATGTGAAGAGAATCTGTTTCATCGACACTTGTATGAGATTTTGTTTAGCACTGGTGAACATTTTGCCTATTATTCCAAAAATTCTCTATAGATAAATAAGAAAAATCATTTAAAGCGGGGTCAAAAAGCAACCGGAATAGAGTAAAATTAATTACTTCCTTCTGGTTTTGCATTTGTTTATTACTTATTGTAACTTCTGGTTGGAACAGAGAACTTCTTGAAAACTACATTCAAAATTCCTGAATGGCAACTGAACACCATTCATAATTCTCAACTCTCAAAGAGAAGAAGCAGGTATCTGAACTTCAGTGTGTAATTTATACATTTTATTTAAAATGAGAAAGATTCAACTTTTAAAAATTTATTTAAAATATCTGATTTGACTTAACATCCACTGCACAAGATGAAACACATATTTGAAACTGATTACCAAGTACCAGAAACTAGATAGCCTGGAGACCTAGGGTAAAAACAAATACTAATTATCTTTTACAAAATTACTCGTAAGTGATATTCTGTTATGCTCATAGATCAGCGCCTTTTTCAGCCATCATCAGAGAAGCTTGGTCCTACAACAGGTAGAAACAAATACAGAGACCCACAGGCAGACATTACAGAGTCCTTGAAACACACAGCTCTAAAACGGGTGTCTCCACGAAATCCCTCCCCCTGGAGCTCAGGGAACCCCATAGAAGAGGAAGTGGAAAAGTGTAAGACTAGGAGGGGATGGAGGACACCAGGAGAACAAGGCCCTCTAAATCAACTAAATAAAGCTCACATGAACTCAGGACAACTATAGCAGCAAGCACAGTGCCTGGAAGGGTCTACTTCAGGTCATCTGAATGTATAATATTGCTTTTAATTTAGTATTTTTTATGAGACTCTATAGAGTGTACAAGTCAGTCTTTGATTATAGTGCCTTCTTGAGGCTTTTTTCCTTCTGCTAGTTTGCCTTGTCGAACCTCAATGTGATGGTTTTTCTTTTATCTTATTTTATTACTTTATGTTTTGTTGTTATTTCTTAGGTGACTGTTTTTTCTAATGAGAGACATAAAAGGAGTGGAGCCAGATGGGAAAGAAGGTGGAGAGGAGTTTTTGGGTGGAAGAAGAGAGAGAGGAAACTGTAATCAGGACAGATTGTATGTGAAAAGAATCTATTTTCAATAAAGGGAAAAATACATTAAGAGTGCTCTTGAAAGTCTGGGAAAGTGGGTCAGTGACAGAACACTTTCATCAAATATCAGAACTTGGGTTCTACACAAAGAAAGGCATAAAAGTTCACCAAAAAAGAAAAAAAAGTTTCATTTCAGAGATCATCAATTTCCTAAATATGCTAGTGAATTTTAGTTCCCTTCCTGCACATCATGGGGATTAGTCATAGCTATACCACCCTTCACTACTGAAAAAGTCTTACACTTGGATCTAGAAGCAGTATACTTATAGAGAATTATGTTTGCCTGTGCCTTACTAATGCTCCTTACTAATATCAAACATTATATGATAATCTTTATTTTACTTCTAAATCTTATAATACGGAACAGCCCTTACCTGAGCCCTGGTATCTGCATTATCTAGACACACTTCTCTGTGATACTTTCTGAAAGTAATGGTTTCCAAATTTCAAAGCCTCTATTATAATCTCCTATGCTACTTAAGGTTATAATGCCTAACACACCATAGGTACTCAAAAATTTATACAATAAATGAGCAAGACTAGTAAAATGTCTATAGAGATATGAAACAAATGCTTTATATAGGTGCACACACCTCTGAAGGAGACATGAACAGCAACTCCAAGTGGCTAGTGAATACCCCAAATCACTCTGTCAAATTTTAAAAATAGTAGAATGAAAACAGGATTGTTTTTTGCTATGTTTTACATTTCCCTGTATACTCTCAGTTTTCCATCATCCCTATGTGGATCCCCTAAGTCAGATTCCTTAACCTCCATCCAAGACTAATTCTCACGCATTCTCTATTATTTTTCATAGTTCATTTTTAACTTAAATTTACTTTGTCAGTCTCTCTGAGCCTCTGGTTGTTACACATTTTGTTCTTTGCTTTCTGAACATCTGCTGGCATTTGGGCTTGAAAGTTTCTTTAACTTCATGTGGCTTTCTCTAACATCAGTATTTCTACTCTTTGATGACGCAGTAATTTACCAATGGAGTTTTGGAAGTGACAAAACTGTACAATAACATCAACCTTAACTCCCATACTACAGTTGCATACCAGCAGGAGTGTGGCTCAATAGTATAATGCAGGATTAGTACGCATGGATTTTAGGGTTCCAGAAGGGGAACATAGTAATCCTGACCCTATAGTTGAATCATAATATCATGATTTTCCAGAAGAATTAACTGAGATCTATTATTCAAGTGGCTTGTCTACAGTCCTTATCAAATTTAGCTTATATATCCATCCACATTTAATGCTGATGATGTCTTACTAGAAAGCAGTTAAATCATGTAGAAGGTTAACTTTTACTCAGTTCTGAAAAAGTGACATTAACAGGTTTGTCACATGGTGCCCTTCTTGCTAGCTTACGTAGTATAGAAATCTCGTACTGGCTTTGTGGGAGACTAGGCAGTTTGGATGCTCAACTTACTAGACCTGGATGGAGGTGGGGGTTCCTTGGACTTCCAACAGGGCAGGGAACCCTGATTGCTCTTCGGGCTGATGAGGGGGGGACCTAATTGGGGGAGGGAAATGGGAGGCGGTGGGGGGGAAGAGACAGAAATCTTTAATAAATAAATAAATTAAAAAAAATAAAGTTTGAATCAGCACAATTAGAGACTTGCCTAGAGATAGTTAATAATAAAATATATTTAATATTTCAAAAAAAGAAAGAAATCTCATCGTAAGAGTGTTTGTGTCTGTGCTCCTTTTAGGATCCTCCATCTTTTACAAAGTGACCAGGGCAATATGGACACTGTTCTCTAATAACATTACCTATTTCTAAACATCTCTCAAAGACTCTAACCCATAAATACCCTAATTAATTGTGTTCCCATACTATTTAAACCTCACATTGGGAAATATACTTCAATACTCAAAGCTTTGGGGGACACAGACCAACCACACTAAATTCATAGTACCTTGCATTTATTGTTTGCTCTTTGCCAAGGTGAGTTTAAGTGACTTCAGAATCACTGTTTATTAGATAATATGTCATTGTGTCTTTAATCTAGCTATACGAGCTCACACTAGTGTTTTTCCCATTGCATAGGCATTTTTATCCAGTGTGTCAGAAACTTAATTTTGGCTGCCTCTTCACCCCTAGGCATTTAATAATCATTCCCCACACTTCACTTCAAAGTACATTTTATATACAATGCATCTCTTATGCATACTGAAATTGCACCCAAAGTGGGAAAATAACCAACTATCTGCCAATGAAAATACATGAATATTTGCTAGGATTAGAAGCAATCATTCATCCACAGGCATTTTTTTTCTAACTTATGTTAGTGACCAACCCATGCATTATATCCTTATAGTTTCAGATTGTTTTTGCATTTACTTTTTAGAATCTTCTTTTCCTCAGCCTAGTTAACAAAGTTGTTAGCACTGACATTTAAGCCAGGACTTTAATTTCAAGAAGTTTAGATTATTCCCATTTAATATGACAGATGTTTCTTATTTTGCCTCAGAATGAAAGAGGACATTATAGCTGACAGCATTCATGTTATTCTTATTGAAATGATGATTATCTTAAAGTATGGGCATATACATGCCTTCTTTTAGCTTGTATACAGACAAAAGAGATTTCTTGATTCTCAGAATAAAATAAATAATTGTCACTTTTATATTTTGTAGTACTTACTAGATCACACTTTCGAACTTCTGGTGCTTTAAGGGCAATATAGAAAATGAATAGAAATTAGACCTTCTTCCCCATATTACCTCACTCCGGAGCCACATCATCAATCTAAACTTACATCGACTGATGTAGAGGAAAGCTAATTTACCCAGCATGTTACAGAAGCTTTCCAACCTACAATTTCTCTAAAGGTTTCTTCTAAAGTCAAAACTCATCTGTGACATTTTATTTTAATATTGGATATCATATTCTGAATCTCTACATGGCAGTTCAAATAATATAACATGCTGATTTTTATTAAATAATCAATCAATATATACATTGTTTTGATCTAACTGCTTGTTTAGCTTTCTACTTGACTCTGGGGGAAATAAATTTGTGAGTCTTTTTCACAAAGAAAGCAATCAACTTGGATCACAGGAACATGGTAGTTAAAAATTATACCATTAAAAATATGCATCATTAGGGAAATGGAGAGAAATGATATTAGGAAGGGGAATACAAAGCAGCTGGCAACAAGAATGCAATAGATTAATTTTGTTGTTTCAATAAAAAATGTATCATAAAATTGGTATTTGAGAAAGATGAAATTAATAACATACATAGTCTAGAGAGGGCCTAAAATTTACTGAATAAAAAAGTATTGTCTCTGAATGTGTTATAAAATGAGGTATCTAGGCCTGCACTTAAGACAATTGGAATAAAATTTAATTTCAAAAAAAAATCTATGAGGTATAGAGAACAACTTCATGAAAAGCATAAGATCAGGAACTGTGAGTTGGGCTTAAGGACAAGAATAAGACTGAGGCTTTGTAAATAAAGGGAGACCCAGACAAATGGTCATACAAATTACCAGACAAAACTCATTGTTCAAAAGAAAAACTAAAGGGTATGGTTGTAGTAAAGGGAGTTGTAGGCAAGGAGTGGACAGCAGGTATAGGACAGTGTTGGGGGGTAAAAATAATCAGACTGTATTTCATACACACATGAAATTTTCAAATACCAAATATAACAGGAGTTGTTTTTTAAGAAGGATCTGAAGATGATACAAGGGCAAATGCTGTAGGACAATGGTCTGTATCCTGTCAATTATACTTTAATTAAATGCTGATTGGCCAGTAGCCAGGCAGAAAATGGAGGCAGGGCAATGGGAACAGGAGAATTCTGAGAAGAGGACACATTCTGCATTCGTGACTCAGCCACAGAAAAAGATGTGACTGCCTCGCTGAATATGGTACCAAGCCACATTGGATAACATAGACAAAAATAATGGGCTAATATAAGTTATAAGAGTTAATAAGAAGCATGAGCTAATGGGCCAATCATTTTATAACTAATGTAGAACTCTGTGTGATTTCTTGGGGATTTAATGACTGTGGGAACTGGACAGGACAGAAACCTCTGACAACCGGCAAAGAGAAAAGACTGGGATTTGTAATGAAAACGGGGCTGTCAACTAAAAACAGTTTCAGATGGAGATCGCTAAGGCTGGAATGTGAATATGATTGTAATTTTTACTTTAACGATGCCTGTTCCTAGCAAAATATGATGATCCAGCACAAAGTCAATAACTTAAGAAAGGACTAGGAAACTAAAATAAAAGTTGACAGAAAAATAACAAAATCAGAAAGAAATTTATAAATCAAAGCTAGTCATGCTGCTGTATATGGTTAATTCAAACACTTGGAAGCTAAAGAATGAAGATCACAATCTGCAGGTAGCTGGGCCTACATTGGTGCATTCTTTATCAAAAGATAATAAGTAAAAATGAAACAATAACAAAATATCATAATAAATAAAAGTGTGATTCTTCTAATCAAGATTGAAAGAAAAAATTAATACATCTGAGGTTCAAAACTAAGACATTTTAACAGATTCTATAGGCGTAACATAGGGAATAAGTCCATTGCAAACAAACTGATATTACATCTTAGAAATAGATAATAATAGAATTTTTTAAAAATAATACACATCTGCTAATAATAAAAATAAAATACAATCAGGACAGCTGTTGTGCATACCTTTAATGCTAGCAGTCAGGAGGTAGAGGCAGGTAGATCTCTGAATGTGAGATCAGCTTTTTCTATCCAGTGAGTTCTAGGACAGTTAGGGCTACACAGAGAAACCCTTCTTGAAAAAAATAGAATAAAAAGTAAACAAAATATAAGAGCACATCCAAGCATGACAGACTTTTACCTCTGAAGATATAGAGAATTTATAATTGTTAAAATTACAAATTCACTCTCCTATTGTTTTTGTTCCTCTTATTAAATAAAAAACTCATATTCATATTATTTAATATCGGAAAGTTAAGAACAACATAATAAAAATGGCAATCCTACCAAAAGCAATCTGCAGATTGAATTCAGTTCCTATCAACATTCCAACACAATTCTTCACAGACTTTGACAGAACAATACTAAACTTCCTCTGGAAATACAAAACTCCAAGGATAGCCAAAACAATCCTGTACAATAAAGGATCTTCCAGAAGCATCACCATTCCTGACATCAAGCTCCTTTAGTAATTAAAAAAGCTTGTTATTAGTATAAAAACAGACAGATTAGCCAATATAGTCAAATCGAATACCTGGATATTAATTCACAAACCTATGAACACCTGATTTATTTTTTACAAAGAAGCTATGATGTGGAAACGTCATTTGTCAATCTGTTGTTTCATTGGTTAATTGATAAAGAAAACTGCTTGGCCTGATAGGACAGAAAATTAGGTAGGTGGAGTAAACAGAACAGAATGCTGGGAAGAAGGGAAGTGAGCCAGGCACCATGCAGCTCCTCTCCAGGGAAGACAAAATGAAGCTCCAGCCCAAGATGGATGTATGCTAGAATCTTCCTGGTGGGTCACTACCTCGTGGTGCTACACACATTAATGGAGGTGGCTTGATAAGGATGTAAGAGTTTGCCAGTAGGAGGCTGGAGCTAATGGGCCAAGCAGTGTTTATATGAATGCAGTTTGTGTGTTGTTATTTCGGGTGTAAAGCTAACCATGTGGGAGCAGGGCAGGATGAAAAACAGGCCTGCCAGCCACTCCTTCAACAAAGCTAAAATTATACAATGGAATAAAGGAAGTATTTTCAACAAATGGAGTTGGCATAACTGGATGTCAACATGTAGAAGAATGCAAATAGAACTATATGCACAAAACTCAAGTCAATTGGATTAGGAACCTCAATATAAATTCAATCACACTGAAACTGATAGAATAGAAAGTGGAAGTAGCCTTCAATGCATGGGCGTGGGAAAGCACTACCTAAATAAAGCACCAGTAGCACACAAAGTGAGAGCAACAATAAATAAATGGAGTCCCCTAAAACTAAGAAAATCCTGTAAAGCAAAAGACACAGTCAATCAATAAAATAAAAAGGCAGTCTATTGAATGGGAAAAGATATTCATTAACCCCACATCAGATAGAGGGCTAATTTCGAAATATATAAGAACTCAAGAAATTACACATCAAAATAGCAAATAATCCAATTTAAAAATGGGGTATAGATCTAACAAGATAATTTTCAACAGAAGAAACTCAAATGGCCATAAGATACTTAAGGAAATGTTCAACATCTTTAGCCATCAGGGAAATGCAAATTAAATGATTCTGTCATACCATCTTACACAAGTCAGAATAGCTAAAAACAAAAACACCAATGATATGTTGGAGAGGGTGCAGAGTAAGGGATGCAGAGAGAGGATGCAGAGCATTTCTCCCTTTTTGGTGGAAATGCAAACCTGTACAACCACTTTAGAAATAAATATTGTGATTTCTCAGAAAATGGAGAATCAACCTACCTCAAGTTTCAGCATAAACCCAAAGGATGCTCAATCATACTATAAGGATATTTGATCAACTATGTTCATCCCGAAATTATTTGTAATAGTCAGAACCTGGAAAAAAAACTAGATGCTATTCAACAAAATAATAGATAAAGAAAATGTGTATGTTTTCAAAATGGAGTATACATAGCAGTAAAAAAGCAATGACATTTTGAAATTTGCATGCAAATGGATGGAAGTGAGAAAATATCCTGAATGAGGTAATCCAGACAAAGATAGATGAGTGTGGTATGTACTCACTCATAAGTGGATAGTAACTCTTACGCAAAGGATAGGAAGTCTATAGTTCATGACTCCAGAAAGCTGAGTAACAAGAAGAACCTTATAAGAAACATATATAGATCCCCCAGGAAGGGGAAATAGACAAGATTTCCTGGGGAAATTGGGAGCATGGGAGTGGAGGAAGAGGAGAGGATGGAAGGGAAGAAAGAAGGGATAAGCGGAGGGGGAGGAGAACTTAAGGAAAGGGGTTGGTCCAGAAGGGAGAAGGACAGAGACTGAGAAATATCTTGATTGAAGGAGTCATTATGGTGCTAGTAAAAAACCTGCCACAAGAGAAATTCTCAGGAATCTACAAGGATAACCCCAGCTAACACCCTAAGCAATAGTGGATATGGTGCCTGAACTCACATTGGCCTGCAGTTAGATTAATGACTACTTTAATTATCACCATAGGATGTTTATGAGTGATCAACGAAAGCAGAGGCAGAGATCCCCAGGGTAGCACTGAGCTGAGTTCTCAAAGTCCAGTCAAAGAGTGGGAGGATTGAGAACATGGACAAAAAGGTCAAGATCATTATGGGGACACCCACTGAAAAAGCTTACCTGACCTAGTGGGAGCTCCTTAAGTCTGGCCTGACAGGGAAGGAACCAGCATATGACCAAACTAGTCCCTTTAAATGTGGGTAAGAGTTGTATCCTGGGGCAGACTGTGGGGCCACTAGCAGTGCACCAGGATTTATCCCTGCTGCTTATACTGGTGTTTTGGAACCCTTTCATTTGGAGGTATACCTTGCTCAGCCTAGATATAGTGGCAAGAGCCTTGGTCTTGCCTCAAAGCAATACTTGTTGACTCCCTGTGGGAAGCCTTACCTTCTCTGAGGAGTGGATGGGAGGGGTTAGGAGGATAGTGGGGGAGGTAATAAGAGGGGAGGGAGTGGGAACAGGGATTGGTATGTAAAATTAGAAAATAAAAAGTTTTTTAAATAAATAAAAATAAAGTGGAGATCAGTTGAGGAAAATACCCAACATCAACTTTAAGCCTCTGGATGTACATACACACATGCTTATGCATGCTTGCACAGTCACATGGAAACAAACAATATGTCAGCATACGCACATACAAACAAATACATCAAGAAAGGAAAACAGTAGATTGTGTTATCAAAGCTTGATGAGTTAGTATAAGGAATGATTAAGGTAGTCCTCCCATTTTTGTAATCTTATATTCCAGAGCTTTAGCTGCCTATGATCACAAATTATCTAAAAATAGTGAATGAAAAATTGAAGAAGCAAATATTTAGTAGTAACAAAATGATATTATCATGTCTTGCTATGTCCTATACTGTTATTAATATGTTACTATGCTGTGCCAAATTTACAAATTAAACTGTATCATCAGAGTGTCAAGACTCAGGAAGCTATGGTAATAAATAGGGAGAAAAATGTTAAGATCTAGGGAGCATGAATCACATTGAGGAACCAGTGTCTTCAAAACACAACAGGACTGAAGCACATATCTTTTCAGAAAATGGCATGTCAATGCCTACTGGTGTGCACAGGTTCAAGTCAGATAGGGTCCCAGAATTGAGGTAGGGAAGTAGACACAATCTCACATTCCTAATAAACACACTATCTCACTTTTTAATTTCATCAGTATTTTTCTTTTGTATCATGGTTTCTGGAATTTTAAAACATATGTAGGAATAAACATAGTATGTATTAGGTGTTGGTGGAGGCTGCTCCCTCATTTTCTGGCTGCCCAGACTTCTGAAATAATCACACAGAAATCTGTATTAATTGCAATACTCTTTGGCCAATAGATTAAGCATATTTTAGCTAGCTAAAATATGGTTAGGATATAAACTAGTTTATATCCTAAACTAGCTCATCTCCGTTAATCTGTCTATCACCACGTTGCTGTGGCTTACCAGCAAGGTTCTTGTGTGTCTGTCACCTGCAGGTGCCACATGGCCTCTCACTGACTCTACTTCCTCTCTCTCTATATATATGTGTGTATATATCTTCCAGCCTGGCTATATTCTGTTAAGTCATGGACTGCATTCAGCTTCTTTATTAACCAATAAAAGCAGCACATATACAGAAGTACTTCTTACACCTATTATGTTAGACATTATCCATAGTTAGATCTACTTGGCATCTTGGAAATTTTTCCATTACCAAGGTAACCACCATTGGACTACATTCATGAGATGAAAATATTCTAAACATATCAACTTAAATTCATCAAGTAGTAACAAGAATAATGAATTTTGTATGGAGGATACCTATTTTAAGAATGTCAATTGAATTAATCACAAAAAGAAGAAAGTAATGAGACCATCGCACTAAACAAATATTAAGCATTTGAGAAAACTGATTCAGAATTCTAAACAGATCCTCAACTCGCTGCAAGTTCTTCCTCTGGAATATGAACTGAACTTAAATATATTCTGAGACAACACCCTCATGATTTATTTTTAATTTATGTTACAAATGAATTTGAAGGTATAATTAATATCAAAAATCAGATGAGATTAAGCCATGGAACTTAAGTCAGTGAGCTTCACTAAATAACCAGAGCCTTTTAAACCTAGCTTTACTGGCCAGCAACATGGGAAGCCATCACTCAAATACAAGCATTTGGCAAGGAAGTTTAAAAGTGGATGAAACAAGATGGCAGAGAATTTAGAAAGTCTACATGTTTAGGGCTGTTCTTATCCTGTAGCCAACAAGGAACTGATACTGACAGCAATTAGTTTCAGAGAAAACATTACCCCCAGAATTTCCAGATGATTATTCAGCTCAACCAACACCCAGAAAGGAAACCCAGACATATGGCATTTTAAAAAAAAACTAGATAATAAGAAAATGAAGAAAAGAATATATATATCTGAATTCTGTAGAGTAAACCCAAATGTAGAAGCAGCAGCAAGAGTTTGTCAGCAGAGGCAAGAACTAATGTGCAGTTTGTTCAGACCAAACTTTTCTGTAGTGATAAAAATTGAACTACTACCATATCCAATAAATAGTATGCCTTCATGAATTCTTGTATAAATGCAGCCAGACTAATATTACTAATATTGTTAGATCTATTCATATGCATTTCTAAAATAGATAAAATTAATGTATAGTGTCATGTTTCCAAAAGCATCATCCTTGTGCTGGGTTATAGGGAAAATATGGTGTCAGAAATGTTCTTGATATAGTTGGGCATTTCCCGGAGATGTACATCATGAACACTTTCAATCCAGTCAGGACACAAATTTATATATTTCTGTAAAATGTTTACTGTAAACATAAACTTTAGAAGTATCCAAAAATATGGTTTATTCGTTTATTGTTTGATATTCCAGAGGGAAAGAGAATAAAGAATTCATAAATAATTATTTGCCTGGCTCACCTGAGCAAAGGCTGACTGCCCCACAAAGTCAGCTTGCAGGTTGGGAGAACTGAGCACAAAAGCAGCTATTCCTTCAAGATGAGTTTGAATTTTCAGAAAAAGAGGTTGTCATGATACAGTCTTAACCAAAGGCCAAAGGTGTAGAAGCTCCCTGCACTATTGCTTAGAAAATCTTAATTTTGAATGATGGCAAGTCAGGAGTCTATTGTTTATGGAGAATTGCAGAGATGAAAACACTTGCATATATGGATGTTTAAAATATTTCTTTGTTAATGTTTTTCATTCTAACTTGTTTTATTTAATGAGAATCTCATTCAATTCAGTGGTGCAACATTTTTCTTTTGACAGGTCCATTGATAATTCTCTGAATTGAACCCTATAGGGCTTTTGATTGAGGAACCAGAGAATATCCCTACAAGTCTGAAGTCTACATGATTTCAAGTCTTGACATTTTGTGTCACCATAAGGTGTTGCATGGGGTTGTTATTATATGTTGGTAGTAAACACAGAGTTACAAAATTTACCAAACCCAGTGCAATCTTATGGTATCCCATTATCTCAAATATAGCTCTTCTGGATCTAGAATTTATTTGGATAATTTATACTTTCACATCCATAACATTTAAATTCAATATAGTTTTCATCTGTGAAACTTGACTATGAAACGTGGCATGTATTATAATGACTTTATATATGTACATATAAATACTTATAACACTATGCCTGAAGTTTTAGGAATTTAATAAATATTTATCCAGGACAAACTACACATGCTTATATGAAAAACATTTGGTGTAAGTTACAAATTTCTATTTGAAAAAAAATGTATTTCTTCAATTATTGATAAACATTTTTACTATCTCTCGTGCCACTTTAAATCATTCAGAATTACTTATATGTTTTGCATTTTACTAACCCTCACACATAAACTTTTATATATGAGGGGAGAATAAAAAGCAGTTTGGCTTTTTGTACTTTTTCTATCTTCACACTCTTTATGTTTGTTTTTTCTATTGTTTTGAACAAAGAAAGTTGATTTGAAAAATATATAGAGATGTCTGTAACCAGAGTTAACAGCAAAAGTAATCAACAATAATTTCAGAAATGCTTGTTCAGTCTATAGAAATAATTCAAGTTATTAAAGAATTTTCATTGTTTAGAATTACAGTAGATGAAACAACAAAAACAATAGAGAAAAGCAAGAAAAATGGTTACATGCAAACGAAACAAAGAGAATGATAGAATTTCTAGATTTTTCTATGTTCTTTTCTGATATGGGATAAAAGAATAAGAAACACACCAGTTTTTCATAGGAGAGGTCTTCATATGGCCTTCTTTGGCCTCATATGCATTATGTTATAAAAGCTAACCCTCTTGCATTCTCCTTCCACATCCTGAGATAATAGCCATGTGTCACTATGACAGGTTTCATATAAGGATTTTAAACTATATAAGGCAAACTATCAAAACACAAATCAAGTAGTGCTATGTTTGCATATGATATATGTAATTTAAACTGTCTATATGTTTTATATACACATATAGGGTAAAATACAATATACAAATGTATACCAATGCAAAGCTGGAAAAAATGTTGTGAAGGTATATCTTGGAAAATGTATTTTCTTATTTGTTCAAACTCATGAGTTGCTAGACCAATATTATGTATGTATGATATGAAGCTTATATTTTATAAATGTTAAAATGAGTCACATAGATAAAATGAGGAGGTATAGACATCCCATCAATCAGTGCTGAATTTCTGGTTTCCACAAACCTAGTTTCCCCGACCCCTACTAGCTTTCTATGCTACGTTGGATTTGAGAGAAGCAATCATTGTTCATAGTTAACATGCATAATATCACACGGACATACCTCATATCCAGAGTAGCCAGAGCTGCCTGAATTTCTCATTGCCAAGGAAAGGCATCTTCTCTTATATCTGCAAGTGTTTTAGCCTTAGAATAAAAGGAAGATAAAGGTGCACGCTGGCAGTACGTCTTTTAAAAAAAGTAAAAATCACAACTTTCAGCTAAAGGGAATCCTGTGGCGGCTTCTTTCCCAGGCACAATTCCCCCTGGGAAATTGCTTCTCTGGGAGAAATCCTCAATGGCAGCCACCCAAGGGTACTGCACTGTAGACCAAAAGAATGGGCGAGTTGCCCCAGAAGCACAATGAAGAGAATAGAGTTGCTTGTAGAATAATTCTCTTCTCCCTCCACTAAACAAAACACTAACCCTTAGGGGAATATGCCTTGCAGGCCCAAGGCCAAGTCAAAATAACTAGAAATTGCTGTCTAAGATTCAATGAGAGCAATGTCTCACACATATAGGTCAGAATGTAAAAACCTAAAAAGGAATTTTTCAGAAAGTGAAAGAATGGGAAGAAAGTATGGTGGCAGGTATATACAGAGAATTGTAGACAGAAATTTTTAAGACACAGTTTGTGAAGACTTTCTGCCCCATATAATAGTGTGATAAAGAGTTATAGGTGAGAAGAGAATTGGTGAATTATTATTTCTAAGAGACAGAATGATGTATAATATTTTATGTAAGTGATGGTATTCCCTGGATGTCTTCAAGTGTTTTTCTTTTTTAAATATCAGCAAAGATTCTTTTTTTGGCTCTTTTTTATTTATTTTTCATTTGCAGTTTGCTCTATTAGAGTATAGCTTGATTATGCTACCATGGCTTATTTCTGTGATAGAAACTAGAGCCACATCTAATTTTTATGGATTTATTTTAATTTTTCTATTTTAAATTTTTTATTACTTTAAAAATAATACCAATCACTTTCCTTTCTTAAAAAAAAAGGAAAATATCCATAGTCCATTTTTTTGGGAATGTGTGCATAGTATTCCAGACTACTTCCTGCTGGTTGGGGGTACTGATAATCTTATGGAGACCTAAAGAAAATTTAGAATTATCATCAAGTCCTGACCGGAGTATTTTGTGAGTCTTGATCATCTTACGCAGCAGTCTTGAATCTGTTCTGGATGTAGAACTTAGACATCTGTGCCATCTGTTCCTACCGGAGATTTTTCAGGTGGTCTTCCTTGATCAAACCTGATTTTTCTTAGCTCAGAATGAATCCACAGCCTCTCATTTCCTGTGGAAACAAAAGCAAATCCTCTTTCCAAAGTAACATATCTTAAAGAAAGGGAAGTGATGTAGGAGAATTGTCTATATTCTGTCAATCATATTTTAAATAAATGCTGATTGGCCAGGCAGGAAGTATAGGCTGGAAAACCAGACAGGAAGTAGAGGTGGAGCAAAGAGAATGGGAGTATTTTGGGAAGCAGGAAGCTCCCTCTGCAGTTCTGCCTAGATCACCGAAGAGACAGAATGTAATCTGCCTGACTGTGAAAGGTATGGAGCTGTGTGGCTAACATAGATAAAAATAATGGGCTAACATAAGTTATAAGAGCTAATAAGTAGCCTGAGCTAATGGGCCAATCAGTTTATAATCTTATAGAGTCCTCTGTGTAATTTTCTTTGGAGCTTGCTTGCTGTGGGGTACCGGGTGGGACAGAAACCCAAACAAGTAGGTCTACTCATGTTACACAAACCCACCATTAAATGCTTTCTCTTATAAAAAAAATAATACCAATCAAAATTCCCACTTCCTTCATTTCTTCCTCTTCCCTCCCCCTCCTCCATCCCCCCTCCTCCCACTTCCCACCCCCTTCCAGTCCTAAGAGAGGGCAAGGCACTCTGCCCTGTTGGAAGTCCAAGGCCCTCCCCACTTCATCCAGGCTGAGCAAGGAATGCTTCCAAAAAGAACAGGATCCCAAAAAGTCAGTACACGCAGTAGAGACAAATCCCAGTGCCATTGTCATTGGCCCGTCAGTCTGCCCCAACTGTCAACCACATTCAGAGGGACCCTTGATCCCATGTTCATTCATTCCCAATCCAGCTGGAGCTGGTGAGCTCACATTAGCTCAGGCATGCTGTCTCACTAAGTGAACCACTTGCGGTCCTGTATTCCTTGCTCATATTCTCCCTTCTTCTGCTCTTCAGCTGGACCTTGGGAGCTCAGTCCAGTGCTCCCATGTGGGTCTCTGTCTCTATCTCCATCTGTCTTTGGATGTAGGTTCTATGGTGATATTCAAGATAATCATCAGTCTGACTAAGAGACAAGGACAGTTTAGGCACCCTCTCTTCCACTGCCCAGGGTCCTAGCTGGGGTCATCCCTGTGGACTCCTGGGAACCCCTCCAGAGCCAAGTCTCTTTCCAACCCCAAAATGGTTCCCTCAATTAAAATATCCCCTTCCCTACTTCCATATCTGTCCTTCCTTCATCTCAACCATCCCACTCCCCCAAGCTCTCTTGACCCTCCCCGTTTCCCCTCTCCCTCCCTTTCTTCCCTTCCCACTATCCCCTGCCTTCATCCTCCCAACTTTTGCCAGGCAATCTTGTCTTCTTCCAGTTTCCAGATGGATCTATCTATCTATCTATCTATCTATCTATCTATCTATCTATCTATCTATCTATCTATTTGGTGGGGTGGTCACCTTATTACTTAGCTTCTCTAGGATCATGAACTATAGGCTCAATGTACTCTGTTTATAATTAGAATCCACTAATGAGTGAGTACATACCGTATTCATATTTTTGGGTCTGGGTTATCTCACTCAGGATAGTGTTTCTAGTTCCATCCATTTGCATGCAAAATTGAAAATGTCATTTTTTTACCACTGTGTAGTACTCTAATATGTAGATGTGCCACACTTTCTTTATCCATTCTTCCATTCAGGGGCATCTAGGTTGTTTCCAGGTTCTGGTTATGACAAATAATGCTGCTATGAACATAGTTGAACAAATGCTTTTGTAGTGTGATTTCAACTTTTCTATAAGAATCTGAAATCAAATGATTGAAATAATTACATGATATGTGCTATGTATCTCATGTCTCCAATAAATTCACAAGCTTGCATATACATAGTCCATCTACCAACCTATGTATCTATCATCCATTCATCTATCTATCAATCTATCTGTCTATCTCTCTGTCTTCCATTGTTCTTAAAGAGAAAAAAAATAGCATTTTCTTAGCATAGCATGAAATGTTCAGTGGCTTATTGTCAGGGGTTTTTATCTGAGGAAATTCCCTAGCAATGAACCCGGAGTGTCACTTGTTAGAGGAGGGCAAAACCTTTAATTACTTTGCTCTTCAAATGATGTCTCCCAGCTTCCAGCTACTATAATCCTAGGGGTAAACATCTGAACAGGAAAATCAGAAGGGGAGAAAAAGAGAAACAAAGTTGATGTGAGTGTATAACTGCTGATGGGGTTGTATTATCAAAGAAATCTCAGTATCTTGTTAAAAGATAATGGAAAGCATACACTTAGTGAACTTTCTCACATTACACCAGGCTACAGGCCTTGACTTCAAAGAATGCATTCGTCTCTTTTATCTGGTGCCACAAGAAGTGTATGAGCCAGGGAAAAGTTAATTTATGGGAAAAAGGTAATTTCCCAAGGTGTTTACCACTTGAAATATATGAGGAAACCCACAAGTGAAGATAATCTAAGGGGCATATACCATGCTTGGGATTTTTCTTCTAGAACCCTCCACGCATTTCCCTCCCCTTTATAGATGTGTGGTGTAGTAGTTAAACAGGAATAGAATAAATGACGGCAAGAACTTCAGCTAAATAAATTGATGGCAGAAACTGCTTCTTATCCTGGAGGAGACAATTGTACAATTTAACAGTCTTCCTTTACTATCATACTGCAATACATTTACTCTCTTCTTGCATCAGTGGGCAAAGTTCAACCATAACACCGAAATACATTGCCTTACTTAATTTTAATCACCTTATACAATGTTATTTCAGCTTTGTCTGCTGAAGGCTTCTGCTCAATCTCAAACTAAGGTTTTTTGTCTAATAAACTTTTGAGAATTAATTGCAGCTATAGTGAGAAATGGTTCCCAGATAACAATACCCCGAATGATAAGAGTTAAAAATGCAGTGGTTATAATTAGCAATGAGGTAATGGCATTTGGGAAAGAGAGCGGGAGAAGAACACAAAGAGTGCTTTGTGAGCATGAATCTACCAGTGTATGCTGTGGCCAAATGTTCAGAAATTCACTGTAAGTCTGTAGTTGTAAAATTTAACTTCTGGGATGCCAGACATTTCCTCTCCTGTAACTAACCCACTGGAAAAAGTCACTTGCAGGGCAGAAAGATTGCATGAGCACCATGGCAGAATGTAAGTAAATGAAGAGGTCTAAGGCTACAAAGTGTCCTATTCCCTACAGCTATTGTTCACTGTCTAATATAAATTTTGTTTCAGCCTTGATCTATGGAAACCATGGAAACTGGCCTGGCTCTATAGGGAAGCTTTAGGAGCCGTAAATTGCCTTAAAGGGGGATTGAAGTCCTTGATAAATATATTGGTAGCTAACCAGGAGGTGGTGGTACCTCCTTTAATCCCAGCATTCAGTAGGCAGAGCCAGGCAGATATCTGGGTTTCAGGACAGCCTGGTCCACATAGTAATCATATTAGCCAAAAATATTAAATATGAATTTGATATTTGACCTGAAGCCTTCAAAACGCACACACACATACACACACACACACACACATACACACACACATACACACCATATATGGGCCCAGCATACTTCTTTGGTTTGTATACTTTTGTATGAACAGATTTGGTGATAGATAAAATAGATATATAAAATATTTAAAAATAACTTTTTAATAGTATACAGTTTCTGTGTGATTATACTTGTCCAGGCTGGTAAACAAATGAGCAGTCTCTGTCTACACAATGGCAAACCACCATGGGTTGACTACATCCACGTAAAACCTGAGAGAGCTTGGGAAGGAATTCTAGACAAAAACAAAACAAAACAGAGTTAAGCATGGCTTCATGATAGCAGCATTTTCTCAGGTGGGCTCTGTTTGCTAGAAGCAAGCAGAAGTATGGATCCTTTAAGAGAAGTTTTCCTGACTCAATCATAGAAGCAAAAACTGTGGGTTCCTTTAAGAAGGATTCATGCTTTTTACTAATTGCACGAGCAGCTCTGGCTCTTTCAGGAGGCTGAGCACTTGAATGGGTTTTGTTTGCAGCATGATGCAAGTAACTTGTTAGCCGCATGGGCCAATTGCTTCCCAGAATTGAGGTGCTGAGCACAGTTCACACCCATTGGTCTCAGAACTGTTGCAATGGAAGGACAAGCATATCCAAAAAGATGACATCAGATCATCACACATGCACCACAGTACATTTCGAATCTGAACTCACATATGCACATCACATACACATAAAATAACAATAATGTTATTATAGTTTTATAAGAAATGAGTAAAAATATTTCTCCTACAAATAATATAAAACATTATCAGTGAAGTAACTAAGAGGATTCACAAGGAACTCATAGGAAATTTTAATCTCTGACCTTTGTGTCTCTATGAATCTTTGTAGTCAGGTATTCTTTGGACCACTAACCCCAAAATAATGACATGGAGACTGTTTATTAACTATGAAAATTTGGTCTTAGTTTAGGCTAGCTCTTATAACTTAAACTAACCTGTTTGTATATATATCTACTTTTGTCACATGGTTCACTACATCTCCTTTATACCATATGCCCACTTCTTCCATGTCTCAGTGATGCATCTCTTGCTTTAGGTTACCCCTAGAATTTCTATCTATCTCACGAAATCCCACCTGTGGTAAGAGTCCACTCATTCATTTTCTGGCTATGTAGACCTGATATAATCACACAGAAACTGCATTAATTAAAGCACTGAGTGTCAGCCTATTAGCTTAGGCTTCTTATTAACTAACTCTTATATCTTAAATTAGACCATTCTATTATTCTGTTTATTGCTACAAGTTGTAGATTGCTGGATAAATTTCTAGCATCTGTCTCCTTGGCAGCTACATGGTGTCTCTTTGACTCTGCCTCCATTCTTTCTATCTCTTTGTTTGGGTTTCCAGCCTGTTTTTATTCTGCCTTGCCAACGGTCCAAAGCAGATTCTTTATTACCCAATGGTAATAACACATATTCACATCATACACAGAGGAATCTTACAGTACCTCCCCTTTTCTGTCCAAATGAAAAGGAAAGTCTTAATTTTAACATAACAATATTGTATAGAATAAAACAATTAACAAGCAAGAGTTATAGTTACAATATTTAGCTATTTACATTTGGTAACTTAAGGGAAACACTCTATTATCTATCCTATCATTGTGAGTTTTATATCTAATCTATCTTTTATAATTATAACTATTTCTTCAACTTCATCAAAGACTCCAAAAGGATGTAATACTACCCAAGTAAAGAAGGAAGAGCATTGTAAGCAACTTCCAAAAACTCTAGAATTGATAGAGACATCTCGCTGCCTGGACAGTCACTCAAAGTTCTTTTGTAACATTGAGGCATCCATTTTCAGCAGATAGGCCCATAGTATCTGACAGACTTTTCTATGAAGCAGGAAATTTGAAAGACTGTTTTGCCTATAATATCAGTTTGTCAGTCACTTTCTTCTGTATTCTATAGAGTGACTGACAGACTCTTTCATGAAGCAGGAAACCTGAAGACTGTCTCACCTTTTAGCAAGTTCAGCAGTCATTTTCTGTAGGTCCTGCATGTTCAGGACCCACATACAGCATGCCATCAAGAAGTCCAGGCAAGAGCATTTTCTTACCCAAATGGCTAACAAACTCCTTAAGAAGCCTCTTCAATGGGCATTGAAGTAATTTGTGCTGCCAAAAACAGACATGCCTCACTATTATGATAAGCCTATATTAATATAATGCAATATTCTATAGGTTTCTAAAGTACTGAAGATTATCTAACTGAAGTATATCTCTGTACATTTAGAAAACCTAAATAGCATGACAACATAGATTTACTATTAATCTTTAATATTTAATTATCCATTACACCTTAAATGTCTTGTAGATACATAATACGTTAGTCAAGAGCAGAAATACATATAACAAAATTGACCTTAAATTTGTATCAATAAACCAAGATTTATACAAATGCAAAGTATTCATCTCTAAAGTAAATATAAACAGGCATTTATAAATAGTCATTTAGGAAATTTAGGAGTTATTCTCTAGACCACTTCCTACTGATTGGGTCTTTTATGGAGTATCCAGTGTGGTATGTCCATCTCAGCCAGCAGTTCTGAAGCTGTTATAGATGTTGGACCATCTGGGACATTGCTTCATAGGGTCTTGTTGATCTAACCATACAAGTTGGTAAGGAATCCAAAGCTGTCTATTCTCTGTGGAAACAAAAGCAGAACCTCTTTTCTAAAGCAACATAACCTTAGACCCAATTTTTGATATTAAGATATATTTAAAATATATGCATTGGTTTAGCTTACCAGTCCGTACAATGAAATGTCTCTCTGTACTTATAGTTAAAAAACCCGCAAAGAAAAAATAATATACATAACCCAGACTCTGTTTAATTTCCTTCTTTCCGTGGCTTTTTATGCCATTAATCTACGACTGTCTATACTCCGTCTCTTTAATTACTTTTCTTTAGTTTTTAAAACTATTCATTTCTTTTTATAATATTATCCCACAACAATTTTTATATTTTTGTCATTAATAAAGATAAAAGCAAAAACAATACATTTATAACAATAGCACACAGTCCAGTGTTATAACTTTATAACTGTTGACTTTATAGAGTTGACTCCTGATCATCATAGACTGTTGCAGTATCACCTGCTTGTGGCCCAAGAGTTCTGGGGTATCTGGCATGTAGCAAGTGCTCAGTAAATGTTTCCAACTTAAATTTTTAGGTATTAACTTTGAAGGAATTACTTTTGAGCCTGTCCATATATGTGATAGAATGTCATACATTCTGGTGGTTTCCAATATGTAACTAAACAACTCAAGTGCAGAAATCACTACAATTTATTCTACTGAACACTCTAGGTCAAAAAGAGATCTAGCTTTGGAATGAAAAATAAGTAAGTTGTCAATAAGAGAAGACTCTCAAAAGATCTAAGAACCTGGGAAAATGTAATATGTAAAAACACATTTTCATTCCTACCTAGAAAAATAAATCAAGCTAGAATCAGGCTGGGCATTTGGTGGCACAAGCCTTTAATCCCAGCACCCAGGAGACAGAGACAGGATGATCTCTGTGAGTTTGAGGTCATTCTGGTCTAAAAGAGCTAGTTCCAGGACAGGCTCCAAAGTTACAGAGAAACTCTTTCTAAAAAAAAAAAAAGAAAAGAAAAGAAAAGGAAAGAAAGAAATAAAGAAAGAGAAAAAGAAAATGAAAAAGAAAAAAATCAATCAAGGATTTACCATGAAATTAGTTATAATTTCAAAATATTCTATGTTGATTTTGGCTATTGCCTAAAAATTTTCTCTGTAGAAATGGATGCTTGAAGCCTTTTAAAATATGTAAGACAAAGTATTTGGACAAGATATATTTCCACTCACAGTTTTATGATAGATTAAAGAAGAAAGATACACATGAACCAAGAAGAAATAAGAAGTGAGAAATGTGTCCAGGCTCATCCTGAAATGGTAGTGAACGTGATTCAAGCTGTGTTTTTGTGGTGGGAACATAACTTCTCTATTCTCAACTTGCTTTAAACATTATGCCCTGAAGGGAAAAGTTTGCACCTCTTTTTACTTGTCTCACTTTGAAGATGTTTGATTCTTTTTTAACGTCTTGACACCTGCAGCAATTAAAACTATGAATGAATTAAACTTTGACTTTATAAAGGGTTCAAAGACTGTAATTTATATTTCATTCAATCCCACAACACAAACACAGAAAAATATAACTATTATTTTTTTAAAATTAAAATTAGGAAAGCAGTACTAAGATATAGCCTGGTTGTGCAGAGTGGTGGGAATTTCTTTTAATCATGGTCACTAATTTGAAAGTTCATTCTTATCATCCAAAATCAAAAGCAAGTGTTTAGGGGAAATTACCATTTGAGAAATAAAAGAGATAAGGACAACATTTGCTCACTTATTTATGTATCCCTTAATTCATTCATTTACCTATTTATTTTATAATATGTGATGTCACATGGTAATCATCAAAGGATAAAATATTTCAATTGTATGCCTTCTAAAAGCAAACTTAAAACCTGATTGGGACTAGAAATAAATCTCAGTGGCTAAAGCTGTTAATGTATGAGCATCTGATCTCCAAGGCCTTCATAGAAGCCTGATAGGTATGATGGTTTAACTGTAACTGCTTTGTTCCTAAGACAGAGATGGGAATCCACTCAACATGCTAGTTAGAAAGACTTTCTGTATTGGTGAACTCTGGATTCAGCTAAGAGACATTGCTCCTATCACTAAAGTGCACAGAAATTCAAAGATCAAGGACTCCCAATGTCAGTATCTATCCCCACAACTATATGAACATACATGCACACACATACTAATACATAAGTATGCATGCATGCAAAGCACAGACTTATTAAAATATATTTTATTATAGCTTTCCATGCATAATCAATAAGAGTTTATCTTCCATTAATATTATCAATCTAAGTACTGATTGTATCTGCATTCTAAACAATTAATTATATGGATCAGAATTGATAACATTACAAGAACTTAAAGATTTTGCAGGATCGTGTAGTCTCCACCTAAATAAAAGCAAAACAGAAACACACACATTCACTCCCATATATTTTCAATTTAGTTGTTTATTGAGAATTTCATACATGAGTACTGTGTTTATATCATATAATTTGCCACAAGTTCATTATAAATATTTCTAACATAGACAATATCTTCTAAGAATTTCTTCCCCTCATTGGTTGGATTTCGCAAAATAGTGTTTTTCTCAAGACAAACTACAAAATTTGTGAAATGTGATGCAATTTGAAGACAAGAGGTTTCTAAGTTCAACCCTTTGATCTAACTTTCTCTGTTAGATTTGGTATTTTTGTGGGTATCTAATAAAGTACAAACTCTTCTACTTTTATATTTAAAACATCTGAATACTTTTAAAAACATTTTATATTTGATAACATACTCATGCCATCTCAGAGCATATGAAAACTGCTTTTATTATAATGGCAGAAAACTGATTATCCAATTCCTAATTTGAAATACACTTAATTTTCTTTAAAGTTGCTAGTACATTCTAGTTAATCTTTCTAGAACCTACAAGTAACTCCCTAAAAATGTCTTTGCTTTTACTAGAATGGCTAATATGTCCTTTTCTTGAGAATAATCAAGGTCATCACAACTGGTATGTTCAATGAGATCTGTATACAAAGCTGATGATGTCCTCAGTAAAACCTGACATTTCCCTTAACTATCAGTAGGTGTTTGAAGCTATTTAAAGACACTTGTTAGAGCCAGGTGATGGTGGCACACACCTTTAATCCCAGCACTCAGGAGGCAGAGGCAGGCGGATCTCTGTGAGTTCGAGACCAGCCTAGTCTACAGAGCTAGTTCTAGGACAGGCTCCAAAGCCACAGAGAAACCCTGTCTCAAAAAAAAAAAAAGAATAAAGACACTTGTTGGGACCGCTTCCAAGAAGAAAAAAATCCCAATTACTACCAGGCAATATGAAATAAAAGAACTAGATCTTTTCCCAAAAGTTTGAATTTTCTGTTTCTTAAATTTACATAAATTTTCAAATCTAGTGCTTGTATACCTCTACAGGGCACAAAACATGTTCATTATTCTGTCCATCTAAACAGTGAGATTGTAGGTTTAATATGATCCAAGGGGCAGGGTATAGTGACTTTTGATACACACTCTCAGATCAGTAAGCATGGCATGTTGGGGGACAGTCCATCAGTGCACTGAGTGTATATCATCTTTCACTAAGCTCACAAGAATACGTAAAGGTTGTCTGTTAAGCAATAAAACTCCTACCAAGAGTTTCTGTAAATACAGAGCAATGCCAAGAGAGGAGGGGAAGCCTGCAGGGATGCCAACAGAAACCTACAAAGAACCTGAAACTGCCACAAGGGAGTTTCTGCCACAAACAGGGCTGTTGCGGTGTACTGCAAAGCTTATTTGACTTCCAGGAAGAAGAATGGATCAAACTGTGAGCTACTCAGCTTCTACTTCTAAAACAAAGATTGAGACAAACAGCATTGACTTCAAAAACACCAGGACAAATGAGTTCCGCGTGAGGAAACTAAACTCCTATCCTTCTTTTTATCTTATATTGTGAGAATAAAGCTTGCAGGCCTAGATAGAATTGATAGAATAGGGTAATAGCAGAGTTCGAATAGAAGAACAAGTGTGCTGTTCTAAGCCAGAATCCTTAGCAAACCACCTGTGCCGACTCTGCACATAAAAGTGTCCATGACTTCCAGACATTCCCTCCCACATCCTTTAAGCATTGAGGCTGTGACAGCCAGGGTGGTCTTTCCTTTCTCTGTCTTTCAAGACAGATGGTTTAGACTGAAATGTTTATGAAACACGACAAAACTTTGTATCACAGTGCAGAATCTCTATTCAAACTCAATTCTTGGGTTCATTCATGATTAAGCTCAAAGGAATATGGGGCTTATGAAGTATTTTTACAGAAAATAGATTTTGCTCAAAAGTTATCTCTTCTGCACACCAACCCATGAGACAAAGGACCCAGGAGTAAGTACTTTAAAGACATGTGTTTGTCTTATGCCTTGGAACAAATACAGAGATAAAGCATGTGGACCATCAGGGGTTTTCCCAAATTCAGAATCCTTCTCCCAGATCACTAGGTCTCATAGTAGGAAAGAGAATAGCAGGCACCTTCATTACTTCCCTATAATTTATTTAGTGCTTATCAGAGGATCTTAGAAAGAAAGTGCAAAATTGCTGCTGGCGATGTTTCAGGTGAGGGTGCTTTGGTAGCAGAAGTATATAAATAGTATAGAAGATAACATATTTCAAATGTTCCATGTTATTCTAGAGGCAAAACATTGGCAGTTTAACTTACTGATGTCCTGAGAACATAGCTGGAATGCAAAACCACTGCCAAGAAACCCCCACAAACAAATCAAGTCAGTGACATATCTCGTAAACAGAATCTTTGAAATCAGAATAAAAACAATTTACAATGTTTACAGTCACATTAAGCTATATAATTAAAGTAAGTATAGTCAGTTATGAAGAGGTAATTCTAGCTTGTGACTTGGTGGTAGGTAGTTGGTGGGCGTTTAAATAAGCATTATGGAAGAAAGCTAAACGAATTTGGTACAACAATGAGAGTTTGTAATCATTAACGCCCATCAAGTGCTTTTGCACTGTACTTACTGAGCTTTAAATGAACTGTATAGAGCCTAAGCATAGTGTTGCACTTGCATAACTCCAGCGCTTGGGAGGTTGACGCAGGAGGATTATACGTTTAAAGCTAGTAAGATATGTGTGCCCTGCCCTTGTCTCAATATAAAAAAAAAGAAAAGAAAAAGAAAAAAGGTGTAAACCAGGGCCTCTTGAAATAATCCATAGCTTCTGACTTGGAAGCAGAAAACTGTAACCACTGAACTAGATTGTCTCCCTTTATTCTCAATTCTTTACTCCATCAATTTTTTATTGCAATCATCAAAAGAAGCAATTCTTGAGCTTTTATGTTAATAACATCTACATAGCAGCATCTTTTGTTTTCACAGCATGTCTTCAGGGCATGCCACATTCCAATTCACCAAGGAGATAGGCTGGAAAAGACATAATCCACCAGAGTGAATGCCATGCACAAATTAGTCTGTAGTGTTACAAATACATAAAGCTGTGTAATTCATTACAGCTGACTACTGCATTATTAGACATATTAAAAAGATGAATTGTCTAAGTTAAACATCGCCTCCAAGGTATGTTGTTTCTTTCCCAGTCTCAAGCTAGTATGCCTACAGTGCACCAAATGATTCATAATATAGACCTTTAAAGGAGCTGAATGTAACTAAAACATGAAATAGGTTTGGCATATTACCCTAAACAACATTGGAAGTGCCCTTTCTGCTATAGATGAGAACCCTCCTGGTGTTGCCTTCTTACCAATGGACTTTCTGCACAGCCTTTCATCTTCAGGGTTTAAGGAATCATTTTACTTCTGGGACAATATGCTTACTGTTATGTAAATCACAGAAAAACATTCTTTGAGTAAATGTTTCTACAATGGTTGCCTAGATTGGGATACAAATGCTACTTTGACTTTCTCCATCTCGAAAAAACTTTAAAGTTAAAATGTGAGAAACAAAGCAATGTTCTGAAATAGAAGAAACAGCAGTGCTCTGGAAAAACTGTGTAAAGCTGCACTGGTCTAAAGAAATTTCTGGGAATTTGTGCAAGTTCATGCAACAACAACAAAATAGCACCCTAGACATAACAATTTCCAATTGTGTGTTCAGTGCTGAGCTGGACTCCAGAATGTTTGCTTACCTCTATCTTGTCTTCTTTTACTATAAAAATTTAAGCCAATTCATTATTAAAAATATGAAAGATGAAAGTATATGAGAAGTAATTTTAAATGAGGTGTTTTATTATTGCACGAATAGTAATACTCATTATTTGTTCTTGCAGATGTTTGCAAAGCATGTCTTTGTGTATGTGTGTGGTTGTGTTTATACCTAAACTCAAATAATGCTTTCTATTGTTATTACTTCAGTATGTTATCCTCAATGACTTTTACAGCAAGATCATTTTGAAAGTTTATTAATTATCTCTTCCTACATTATAGCTTAGCAGCTTAAGGTACCCCACATGTGTGACTTTCTATAACTCCTTTGTATCTTTATATAGCTCAGGATTCTAGGGATGGGAATGTGAACTGACAAATCAGGGTAGCACTCAAATCCTTGGTCCCAGTCACCCATACCTTAACTCAAAGAAGGTTTCCTTCATGCTCCCTTAGCCATTTTAAACAAAATTTAGTTTTCATTTGTTATTAGACATAGAGCTCAAGTTGGTCTCTGTCTGCTGGCTGTTTTGTTCAGTTTGCCCATGAGCAAGGGAATGCTGGGAGCTTGCTTTTTCTGAGCCAAACAGCGTGAAAGCCAGAGAAAAGGTGTGAAAAGAGAGGAAGTCACAGCTTTT
Organism: Microtus pennsylvanicus; assembly: GCF_037038515.1. Lineage (NCBI taxonomy): Eukaryota > Metazoa > Chordata > Mammalia > Rodentia > Cricetidae > Microtus > Microtus pennsylvanicus. The sequence goes on along the minus strand of NC_134579.1, from coordinate 54,566,917 downwards.
TGAAATCTAATTTCAGAATCCAAAACTATTACTTTGGTTCGAATCTATTATTAGAATCAGATTATTATGTCCAGTAAAACACGCAAAAATGAAAGGGATATGCATTTTGAAATGCAGGAAGTGGGCCATAGGGAGCAATTTTAACTGTTTCCTTTCACATGTATTATTTTCTGGTGTCAGTTATTACTTGCTTTGATTCTTTTTACTAAGATAATTATTTGCTGAAAATGAACAGAATTCAGTAGTTAGAATATTCTTACAAATATCAACGTAGAAATCTTATCAAGCCCCATATGAAAAATTTCCAACCTTCTCTGAGGATTTTCTCATCATTTTAATCATATTAATGTTTTGACACGAATCAAGGTCTCAGATTTAATTTCCATCTCCTTGGTAACTTATGAAGTCAAATGCCTTTCCATGTACTTGAGAAACAAATGAGTTTTTTTTTTCAACCAGGAAGTTTTATATTCATTGATGTTTTTTCTCCAGGGTCACTGCTTATGGATTGGTAACAGCTAAATATAGGTTAATTATAATATGTGCCTGGTTTTTGTGTATGTAGATTTAATATTGATTCTAAGTTTTCATTTGCTCTTTCAGTAAAGAAGACTTTTAAAACAATTGGCATGCATTCTACAATGAAATATAATTAGGCACTAATGTTCTGCTGATGTGATGCTTAAAAGAATAACAAAAAATTGTAAAGTCAAATATTTAAGGCTAAGACCATAGAACCAGAAAGGGCCAAAGAAGTTATTTCAAGAGCAGAGAGAATATGATACCTAGAAAAATATTATCATCAGGACAAGGTTTTGGACACGGAAGAGTGTTTTGGTCTTGTCTAGGTGGATTCAGATGGAATCAGCTGTCCTCCAATTCCCACTTGTACTTCTTATGAGTTAACTTGCAGAACTTCTGGGTATACAGTATCATTTACTGATAATAGGAAGGAGAGACTGCAAGAGTCTAGACTCTACTACTATTCTAGAAGTAGGATGCCCTGTGGCCCCTGGTGTGGACTTTTCTGTCAGCACTCTGATGCAGTGTGAGTAGAAAATGTGTCTCATCCATCTGAGTAGCTTTGTGAAGATGAAGCGGAGTTGACCATCATCCCATCGGTCTCCAAACAAATAATAAGCTCAGGTCTGATAATTTGTGTGTATGTATTAAGATTTGCCAGCTTCACACAGATGAATGCTAGTTCACCAATAAATGTACCTTATAATTATAGAAGGCAATAAAATTAGGAGATAGGAAAAGCAGTATAATTTTTATTTTGTTGCTACTCAGACTCCAACTTATACTAGCAATCTACTTTGTCGATAAAACATTTGATGCAATTGTACATTTAAAGTGTTGTAAGTGACCTCATTTTTTAAACATGTGCATGAGATTTCTAAATCAGAACTTCAATTAATCCATCATATGTTATAAATATTGGCATAATTATAGTAGACAATATTGAAGGATACTATCTATTCTTATAATTAAACTTCTAATTAGTCAATTTGATCCACAAATTAAACTTAACTAATGAGGTATATTGGCAATTAAGCAAACTGATCAACTCTTTTTCCTTTAAATATGATGAGCACATTTGTAAACATGCATCACTCTTCTTATTCCCTTTACCCGGGAGAAAATCTATTGACCTTTTCACACATCAGTGAAGGCACATTTGGGCTCCTGCTATCCTTACTCAATTTTTTTTTTATGTCTAGGTTCTAAGAATAATGAAGTCTTTGGATTTCTATATTCTTCTTTCACATGTGTTAATGATTAACTTGTTTTTAATTGCTTAATTGTTGTTTACAATGATTTTTAGAAAGGAAATTATATTTTCCAACTTATTCAGTGCATCAACACATCCACACAATTTATTGTGAAGTTGACAAAGAAGTGACTTTCACAGATTGCTGTGAATAATTTCTGACAGATATTTAAGAATAAAAGAGTGGGAGTCTGAATAACAGGCCATTTAGAAGGAGAGCACATATAAGCATATATATATATATATATATGTATATGTATACATATACATATATATGCTTATACATATATATACATATATGTATACATATATATATATTTGTTATTTAAAAAAATTAGGAAAATGGAATAACACAAACAATTGACTAGCAAATGAGGTTGGGGAAATAGAATTGCTTTATAAAGTTAGATTATTGAAATAATTTGTAGGTTTGAATTTTGAATAATATTTTAAATACAATATGTTCTAAGGTTTTTATATATTTTAATGTTTTGTGCACATTAAATTTTAAAAAGTCATTAAAGTCATTAAACATGGTGGAAATGAATATAAGTTAAATACCTGATGACACAACTTCTATTCAGTTAAATTCCAACACAGTGACTTAATATAATGTGTATACAATATATAATGTGTATACAATATATTAAGTCACTGTGTTGGAATTTAACTGAATAGAAGCTGTATCATAAGGCATTTAATATTCTAAGATACAATGAGCTAAAAGTTCTTTATATCCTTCCAATTTCATAGTGTTAAAGTAATATAGTCTTCAAGAATCTACACAAGCACAAATAGATTCAATTGAATATGTTTACTTGTATATTTCCATATGAAACAACACATTTGTCTAATAATAGATGAACTTAAAACATTAGCAAACCAGTGTATTTAACAGTATACAAACTGCATAAGTATGTTATCAGAATCAAGATTATTATTTTCAAAAAAGAAATATAGTATAATATTATTCTCAAACTAAAATAATTATATATTTTACACTTGAATTGTAAGTGTCCACAAACAATGGGAAAATATATGCAGTGATTCTTGGTATAAATAAAGGTAACTTGAAACCTTTAAGGCAAAAGCAAAGTTAATACAGTATTTTTACTAATTCGTTGAGAATTTTGTAGAACATATCATTTTTAAGATATTTTTGTAACTTATGTATATGAGTTTTCTGTCTGCCTAAATGCCTGAACAACATATAAATGCAATATCTGTATAGTCCAGAAGAAGTTATAAGATCTTCAGGACCCAGCATTGCATGTAAGCTGCCATGTAGATGTTGTGGCATGAATGCCAGTCCTCTGGAAAAGCAAACTTTGCTCTTAACTATTAAACTATCTCTCCAACCTCATAGAGCAAATATTAATAGTTGGATTATAATTTATAATAATCTGTTTTATCATAAAAGTTTCTATTTGTCAGAATAATTTAATGACAGTGTTCTTCACAATTGGGGTGAAAAAGGAACAAACAGAAAACCCACTCAACTTTTCCACTACATAGGAAACTATTGAGAAGTCCAGCAGCAAGGAAAATTACCAAATGTGGCATTTCGGCATCAATGACTTTCAATGGAGATACTCATCTCCATTGCTTAAGAAATAAGAAACATTTGGAATCACTTTTTTTTTTTTTGGCTGTTACAGCCCAGAAAATCCTTAGGGCCACATTAGTCCATAGGACCCTTGTTTCTCACATTGCACAGGAAAACTTATACCAAGTCATATTTAACACATAACCACAAGTGTTGAAATTGTACAATATGTACTCATGATACATAGAAATATATAAAAATATAAAACAACATGTTTACATAAAGTATACAAGACGCATCAAGGATTTAAAGAAAAACACTTGCTGCTAAATTGCAATGAAGTAGAAACTCCAAAGTTCTGAAGTTCAGTGGATGTGGGGATAAGTTGGGAAGAAATCAGTCACAAAAAAAAAACCAAGGCACTCAAATAAGTCCAGACAGTATGTCCTCACACATCTGGTTCACAGAAAGTCAATGTCTTCTATACACCAATTATCATATTTGACTGTTTGGTAGAAGCAGAAAATTCGGGGAAAGAATCTTGCGGTCTGTAGACACCCACCTAAGAAAGATCAACTCATGAAGTAGGCATGAAATAATCTTTTCTTTATAAAACCACTAAAAATCCACCATATTCATATTGTTCACGATTATAGAAAAGCTAAGTAATAAGGTGAACCCAAAGAAAAACATATATAGATTCCCCTGGAAATTGGAAGCAGACACGATAGCCAGGCAAAAGTTGGGAGCACGGGGATGGTTTGGGATAGGGGAGAAGGGGAGAGAAAAGGGAGAAGAGGAGGGTTGGAGAGAGCTTGGGGGAGTGGGATGGTTGAGATGGAGGAAGGACGGATATGGGAGCAGGGAAGAAGGTATCTTAACTGAGGGAACTATTTTGGGGTTGGCAAGAGGCTTGGTTCTAGAGGGGTGCCCAGGTGTCCAGTGGGATGTCCCCAACTAGGACCCTGGTTAGTGGTGGAGAGAGTGCCTGAACTGGCCTTGTCACATTGTCAGACAGATGACTATCTTGAATATTACCAAAGAACCTTCGTCTGGAAACAGAGGGAGATAGAGACAGAGACCCACATCAGAACATTGGACTGAGCTCCCAAGGTCCAGTTGAAGAGCAGAAGGAGGAAGAACATGAATAAGGAAGTCAGGACTTCGAGGAGTTGGTACAGCCACTGAGACAGTGTGCCTGATCTAAGGAGAGCTCACCAAAGCCTGCTAGACTGGAACTGAATGAGCCATGGGATCAAACTGGACCCTCTGAGTGTGGCTGACAATTGGGGCAGAGTGAGAAGCCTATGATAATGGCACTGGGATTTGTCTCTACTGCATGTACTGGCTTTTTGGGATCCTAGTCTGTTTGGATGCATACATTCCTAAGCCTGGATGAAGGGGGGAGGCCCTTGGACTTCCCATAGGGACGGTACCCTGCCCTCCTTTAGTACTGAAGGGAGAGGAAGAGGTGGGAGCGAGAAGAAAATGGGAGGAGGGGAGGAAGTGGAAATTTTGAATGATATTATTTATAACGCAATAAAAAATAAAACCACTAAAAACACATGATAGTTATTTTTTATGGTAAAAGAAGAAATAAATTACACAATCAATTTAAGGGTAGAACTCTAGATTTATCATTGGCTCTGTCCTGATTAGAGGCCAAAAAGGCAAAACATTTTTGACCTCTGGCCCCTGACCTGGTTTCTTGTTATGTTTCTTCTCACTTGGCACAACTACTTGGAAACTATATGTGCGAATGTGTTCCAAACTCCATTGCAGACACCTTGGATAGTAAGACACACTAGACTCTATTAAACTCCTTTCTAAAATCTTATCTTTTATCTCTGGGGTTTCTCAGAGAAAGTGAATGGAAGACTTTGATCCTAGGTAGCACTAATGGCCATTAATTTTATGTTATTCTAGCACTCCACGCTCCAGAGGTAAGAAAGCTAGCAACATTCTCAGGAACCTACTTATCCTGTCCTATTGGTTTGTGTCATTTATCAGTTAACCAGTCATGAAGGAATACATATGATTTCTATCTGAAGGTCTTATACCCACAGATAGGTGCAAAGAAATCAGAGATCAAAAGCAGGGAGACTAAAAGTCAATCAACTAAATAAAACAATTTAGGAAAGAGATCAAGCTGGGAATGACTAACAGGTCCAAGTAGAATGTCATATGGAAAGACTACAGTGGGGAACTGGAAAGAAAGTTTAGTATTCCATTTCTTTTTGAGACTACCCGTAACTCCAGGAAATTCCTAGGTGGGATAAAGGTTCTTGACTTGCATTAACACAGCAGTGGTTCTCAACCTTCCTAATGCTGTGACCCTTTAATACTGTTCCTCATCTTGTGGTGACCATCAGTCATACATTTATTTACAAGGCTACTTTGCAACTCTAATTGTGCTACTGTATGAATCATAATGTAAATATCTGTGCTTTCCAATGGTCTTAGGCAACTTCTGTAAAAGAATCATGTAAGCCCCAAACCCTTACCCACAGGTTAGGTACTCCTGATTCACAAGAATATAGTCATAATTTCTATAAGGGAGAATAAGAAGTGTATAAATGAATTTAAACTAAATAATAAAATAACAATTTAGTTGTAAATCTACATATACACATTTTTAAAAAGTAATTATAATGGTGATTTCTAAATGAAACATTATTCTAGTGAAGAGTGAGGGGCAAGGAGTTTATCACAATATCTAATACTACAAGATTGTTTGTGTGTGTGTATGTGTGTGTGCACTCAACTACATACATAATCATGATGAAACTAAATGGTGATTATCAAACTGCTTACAAAGGTGTGCCTTTAGTACCATTTTGCTTCCCACTTTTAGAACTGTATTCAATATTTTAGAGGAGATATTCAGTACATCATTAGAACTTGGACTATATCTTAAATGGTTTTGCTACCATTTAAAATTGTAGACTACTGTAAGTTTTCTGAGCATGTCAGGATAAACTGAGGAAGTACACTTAACGTACTGTATATAAAATGTATTTTCAAGGTGAATATTCTAAACTTATGATGGATTTACTGGAATTTAATTATAAAGCAAATGGAGAAATATCTGTAATATATGTGTAAGCATCAAGGCAACTGTGTGTATGTGTTCGCATGTGTACAAGTGCTTCTGTATGCATGGACACATGTGTACAGGTATCTGCCACCTTCACAAACAGTGGAGCAGTGAGTAAGGGAAACAAGAATGTCGAAAGAGAGAGCTGCTTGTTGGTTCCCACTGCCCAGAACCCAAATAATCACACAGAAAACTCTATTAGTTAAATCAATGCTTGGCCAATTATCTCTAGCTCCTTATTTGCTAAACTGTTATATCTTAATTTAAACCATTTCTAGTAATTTGTATATTGCCATGAGGCTGTGACTTACCGGGTAAAGTTATGGCGTTGGTGTCCAGCAGGGCTACATTGCTTCTCTCTCACTCTGCCTTCCTTCACCCAGCATTCCATCCAGTCCTCCCTGCCTAGCTCTGCTCCACCCCGCCCTGCTCTGCTATAGGCTCAAAGCAGTTCCTTATTCACAATGGTAATCACAACATACGGAGCGAAATCCCACATCACAAGAAGTCACTTCAGCACATAACTCAGTAGCAAGTGTTAGGTCAAAATTCAGTAGTTGGACTCAAAGTGTTTTATTTTTGACATTTAAACAACAAAATCTTATAAAAACTATTCTTTGTGATGATTATCTCAAACCCCTTTGCACAATAAACTATACTTGAATCCCTTTGAGGAACAAAAGTAAACTAAATATAGAGAAGACATGATTCCATTGGAACTCTTTGTAAATACCTATGACACCTATAAATACAAGTTCTGTATATTGAATGAAGAAAAATAGTTTTTAAGGAGGTTTAAGAGAATAATCTGATTCCGCAAGTTCTCCAGTCAGACACATTTCAAATGTGACCAGGCTAAAAGTCAACACTAGTTCCAGCCTTCTGAACAGAAAATGGGTTTCACATTCCTTCCCTTAAAAGAACAAGCCTGTGTTTTTAACAATCTTGGTTTGCCTACTGCATTGTTCTGAGTCCAAAGACCTCTATGACTCATACCCAAATGTGAGATGCCAAACTGAGTTTTCGCCTCAACCCCAATACATATAGAATTAAATTTATTTGAGATGAATAAAATGGTTTTAAATGTCAGAATGATAATTGGAATGATAGTTATGAGGCTATGTGAGATGCATTTGATCCCTGTTCTTTGCTCATTGTTTGTCCATTCTTTGCCAGTTGTGCACATTTGAATAATATCTCTCACTTGCCTATGAACTTATTTTGCTTGCCTGCCTTTTATTTACATCAGCAACTTTTCAAATTATCTCTGTCTTCCTCTACATTTTTAAAATTATACTTTCACACTATAGCATATTAAACTACTAAAAAAAAGTCAGACTCTAAAATCGGTCATACTTAGTGGCACTTATCAATACAAGATTTTAGGAAATTTTTTAGTGTTGAATATTCTCGTACATGACTGTGCTGATTAAATTTATTATCAAATTGATACAACCTAGAGTTCCTTAGAAGAAGGAACATTAATTGAATTGGAGCTGCCCGAGTGGGACTGACTTGCAGCTGTGTCTGTGAGATACTGTCTTGACTGATAATATGGGAGACCATAGCTTTTTGTGTGTAACACCATCTCCAGGTAGACGGACCTGAAGAATAAGGTTAGGTAAGCATGGCCCGGTGAGTGAGCAGCAAGCTTTGTTTCTTCCTGGTTATGGCTTTAGTTACTGCTTGAGTTCCTACCCTGCCTTACCTTGGTATAACTGGATGTCAACCTGTAGAAAAATGAAAATAGATCCATATCTATCACCATGCACAAAACTCAAGTCCAAATGGATCAAAGACCTCAATATCAGTCTAAACATACTTAGCCTGATAGAAGAGAAAGTGGGAAGTACATCTACAACTTATGGGCACAGGAGATCACTTCCTACATATAACCCCAGCAGCACAGACATTAAAGGCAACATTGAATAAATGGGACCTCCTGAAACTGAGAAGCTTCTGTAAAGCAAAGGACACTGTCACTAAGGCAAAAAGGCAACCCACTGACTGGGAGAAGATCTTCATTAACCCCGCAACTGACAAAGATCTGATCTCCAAAATATATAAACAACTCAAGAAACTAGACTTTAAAATGCTAATTAACCCAATTAAAAAATGGGGCACTGAACTGAACAGAGAATTCTCAACAGAAGAAATTCAAATGGCCAAAAGACACTTAAGGTCATGCTCAACCTCCTTAGCGATCAGGGAAATGCAAATTAAAACAACTTTGAGATACCATCTCACACCTGTCAGAATGGCTAAAATCAAAAACACCAATGATAGCCTTTGCTGGAGAGGTTGTGGAGAAAGGGGTACACTCATCCATTGCTGGTGGGAATTCAAACTTGTGCAACCACTTTGGAAAGCAGTGTGGCGGTTTCTCAGGAAATTCGGTATCAACTTACCCCTGGACCCAGCAATACCACTCTTGGGAATATACCCAAGAGAGGCCTTATCATACAACAAAAGTATATGCTCAACTATGTTCATAGCAGCATTGTTTGTAATAGCCAGAATCTGAAAACAACCTAGATGCCCTTCAATGGAAGAATGGATGAAGAAAGTGTGGAATATATACATATTAGAGTATTAGTCAGCGGTAAAAAAAAAATGACATCATGAATTTTGCATGCAGATGGATGGGAATAGAAAACACTAGCCTGAGTGAGATAACCCAGACCCAAAAAGATGAACATGGGATGTACTCACTCATAATTGGTTTCTAGCCATAAATAAAGGACATTGAGCCTATGGTTTGTGATCCTAGAGAAGCTAAATAAGAAGGTGAACCCAAAGAAAAACATATAGTCATCTGCCTGGATATGGGAAGTAGACAAGATTGCCGGGCGAAAACTGGGAACTTGGGATGGGGGTAAGAGGAAATGGGATGAGAAAAGTGAGAAGGGGAGGATGGGGGAGCTTGGGGGAATGGGATGGTTGGGATAAAGGAAGGGTAGATATGGGAGCAGGGAAGCATATATCCTAATTAAGGGAGCCAGCATAGGGTTGGCAAGAGACTTGACTCTAGAGGGGCTTTCAGGTGTCCAGGGAGATGTCCCCAGCTAGTACCTTGGGCAACTGAGGAGAGGGAACCTGAAATGACCCTATCCTATAGCCATACTGATGAATATCTTGCATATCACCATAGAACCTTCATCTGGTGATGGATGGAGATAGAGACAGAGACCCACATTGGAGCATTGGACTGAGCTCCCAAGCTCCAAATGAAGAGCAGAAGGAGGGAGAACATGAGCAAGGAAGTCAGGACCACGAGGGATGCACCCACCCACTGTGACAGTGGGGCTGATCTATTGGGAACTCACCAAGGCCAGCTGGACTGGGACTGAAAAAGCGTGGGATAAAACCGGACTCTCTGAACGTGGCAGACAATGAAGGTTGATGAGAAGCCAAGGACAATGGCAATAGGTTTCGATCCTACTGCCTACTGCATGAACTGGCTTTGTGGGAGCCTAGCCTGTTTGGATGCTCACCTCTCTGGACCTGGATGGAGGGGGGAGGACCTTGGACTGCCCACAAGACAGGGAATCTGGACTACTCTTCAGACTGAGAGGGACGGGGGAATGAAGTGGAGGGACAGGGAGAGAAGTGGGAAGAGGGGAGAGGAGTGGGGGGAGAGAGAGAGGAGTGGGAGGAGGGGGAGGGAAATTGGAGTCAGGGAGGAGGTGGAAATTTTTTCAACAACAACAACAAAAAAGAAGTGCGACCTGAAAGTGTAAGCTGCAACAAGCCTTGTCCTCCCCTATTTTGCTTTTGGACAAGCAATGGGAAAACAAGTTGAACATGTTACAAAATGAGTTTTATTCATTTCTATCGTCTATTCTTCTCTTTCAATCTGTTCTCTCACCATTGCAGACTTCAAATTAAACTAATACAAACCAGGAGTCCATGTGCCATTCAGAAGCTTCACTTAAAGAAGCTGAAAAAAATCAAAGGCCAACTCAAATGAAATTTCTAGGAGCCATTTCTATTTGATCCTGAATCAGGATGGCTCCTAAAAATCTGAATGTTCCGTATCTCCTTATGGCAGCCTAAGACAGAATTAGTACTCCCTGGAGAATCTGGGGGCCTTTTTATTGCTGTTTTAAAAATTATTCATCTTATTCCTGTAGGTTTGTTTTCTCCAGAAAGGTTAAAAAAAGAAAAAAAATTAAGTCAAATGGAATTTTAAAACTAATTGCCATTTAAAGAAATATTCCCGTCTTTATCAAAATTACCATAATAACAAACAATCACAGAAACTTAGGGCTACTCTGCTCAACTTAGACTTGGCAATTCATTTTTCCTTGTGTCAGCTTCTCAGAGTCACTTAGACTCAGGTACCAATTAATGTTGAATGAAGGTGTGAGAATCTCCTTATACATCTTCTTTATTTTCATATTATATCATTGTTTTGACAAATTTCAACCAAGTTAGCTCTCCAAAGCAAGGCTATTCCTTAATAATTACCAATAGAAAAGAAAATAAATGAATGAGACATCAATATCAAATGTACTTTCAAAATAAGAAACTTGGCCTATATCTAAAATACAGGCACTGAAGCCTCCAATTCACACATATTTTCTCTTCAGTAAAGTTTTGGTTTTTTGTTTGTTGTTTGCTTCTTTCCGAGTAAGGATAACTTGTTTATAAGGTGAAAAGTCAGATTGTAGAAATGAATACCTGTTTGTAGGCTGAGTCTAACAATGAGAGCACCTCATAAAGGGCAACTAAAACCCGTAATAGTCATCGTCACATCTCATGAGAGTAATAAAAGGCATTTCCCAGGGTTTTTTTAGTTCCTGTATCCTGAATGCAATCAACACAGGTATAAAGAGACTGTGAGCATCCCATTGTTACAGCAAAAACAGTGGGGAAAATAGCAACATTTGATGTGTTCTGTGTCTCACAGAGTAAAAGGTGGTTAAATATGGCATTCCTATCACCAACAAGGCATGAACAGGAAAAATTAAATGTCTCACTTAATGATTACAACTTTAAAAAATGAGAAAAAGAAACATTATGAGTTTTATGTCTTTACCCTGAGTTTGAACTCAGCCTGGTATGCTAATTGGGAATTATTACATCATTAAGAGTTTAAAATTATAAAATCGAGATGAGGTCAGAAATGGTCACAAAAGTACATGCACAGTCTTATTGATTACCTATGATACGCCCTGATCTATGCTTACTGCTCTCCAGAAGTTATGACTTACCTCTGATCCATTTTCAACCGATTTCAAATGTCAGCATGTCAAAACGGTTCAACCAATAAGGCCAGCAATTCTCTGCTCTATAAGCAGAGCAGAGTAACCTAAGGACAGAGATTCCAACAAGGTCACTTAATCTGTACTCCTGAAAACAAGTAGTCTATTAAACCAACAGACTCATCCTTCTAAAACTTAAGGGAAAACATAATCCAAATGCTGATTTGCTAATAGCATAAATGTCCTTGGAGTGTCACCAATTACTTTTCTCCAATTTCAGGTGTTCATGACTGGCTAAACTGCTTCCCAAGTACACATAGAATTTTATTCTTCCTCCATTACAACATGGCTAGACGTTTAGGCCACTTAATGGGACATATGGAGAATTTCACACAGAGTTAGAGAAGGCGTGCTGAAATGCATGTAGCAAGGTATATGTCCCTACTCTAGTTGTGCAGTTTGAATAAGAATTGACATAAAGCTGTCCTCTCCTCTCAGACACAGTCATCAGTTGCTGAGCATAGAGAGGAAATAAATGAGATGTTTGAATTTATGGGTAATCTATGAAACCACAAATTAGACAGAATTTGGGGATAATTGATTAAAGAATACAGCTCATTGCTTAAGAGTACCTACTGCTCTACAGATGATTCAAGTTCTGTTCCCAGCAACCACTTCAAGTAGTTCACAACTGCTTGTGATTAGTACTTCATTGAGATCAGATAGCTCTAGCCTCTATAGATACCTGCACTGACACACTGACACATACATACACATACACACATACACACAAACACACACACACACTAATATAAACATACACAAGCAGCATACAAATGCACTCATACATACACACATAATTTAAAATGAGCCATAATTTTAAAAACATGTCCTGCAGAGTTACAACCCATCTTCCCATGACCACTTGTTTGCTACTTTTGTTCTCATGACTCATGCATCTTCTGGCTAAAATTTCTTGTTTTTCCAGAGTCCACTCTATATCAGTTTCCACAGATTACTCTGAACCTTATTGTACTCAAATTTTATTTCTCTTTTTTTATATTCAAAATTAAGTGTAAGAGCACATTAATTCAAGAGCACAGCAGTGATTAATATTCAGAGTTTCCCAGGTGATAAAATGAAGTATTTATATATTTCAAGCACACCACAGACAAGAAAATAAAAATGAATAGTTATTCCCCTATTAAAACAGCTTGTCACTTTATAATATGTAATGCTAATAATTATAGATTCAATAAATTCAAGGTCCAGATTACATCACCTCTAAACCTCACAATAGTGAAGATACATAGGTGATGTCTAAAACACAGTCCAAAGCAAAATTAAGCAACAGGTTTAACTCAGATTTCATTAAATAACCTATTTGACACAATCTGGGAGGCTCTAAATCAAGGTTCACTAGAATTTACCCAATATGTTATGGAGTGCAGTTAAAGAATTTAGAAAGAATATTAGGCTGACTAACTGTTGTAGTAAGGCCACTTGTTTGTCCTGACTGCTCAGCCCTGAAATAACCATGCAGAAACTATATTATTTAAATCACTGCTTGGCCCATTAGCTCTAACTTCTTATTTACTAACTCTTACATCTTAATTTAACCCATCTCTATTAAGGTGTGCATCACCATAAAGTCATGGCCTACCAGCAAAGTTTCAGGGCGTCTGTCTCTGGCTCCACGGCTTCTCACTGACTCTGTCCTCTTTCTCCCATCATTCAGCCTAGCTTTCCCCACATAACTAAGTTCAAGCTTGCTATAGGTCCAAAGCAGTTTCTTTATTCATCAGTGGTAATCGCAGTATACAGAGGGCAATCCCACATCAACTAATCTATAATTCAGTAACCTAACAGTAGGAGCAGAAATTAGTCATTTCTGCAGTGCTAGTATGTGGACTTAAGCAAACAAATAAGATTATATGAAAAAGTCCTTCCAAGATGCCAAAAGGTGTCAAGTAATCCCATTTAGGAACCACTGGAGCTGTAGTTTAGGAAATATTTGCTGTGGCTGGTGGTTGAAGGCGATGAATCTACACATCAATATTGTTCTATGAAACTTTGGTATCTACTCTTGCAGTCAGTTTCCTGCTCACTTCTCAAAGCACTTTAAAGCATCTCACAAATTTTAGTGTGAATAATACAGAAGACACCATAGCACTTGTCAGTATTGTTTATTCAGCTCTTCAAAGGGGAGTATTGAAACAAATACTACCAAAATTCTCTTAATTCTACTTTGGGAGAAGAAATGATTATCTGGAAGTAACTTGACTAGAATTCTTCATTATTGAAGAAAGCCTAACCACACAGGATCTGTAAGATATGAAACATGGAAACAAACAGCCTTTAGATTTTGCAAATCAATGAAATAATAAATGTTTAATATTTAAACTGAGTACTCAACACCACTTCTTATTTCATTTCTACTCCTTAAAATAAACTTTAAATTGAACACAATCTCATTGATTTAATTGGTCATTTTTGGAGGGCCAAGAATAATCTTTATCAAATAAGAACTGCTATGAAGCTGATGAGATTACCTCTCACAATGAGCTCAAGAAAATTGTTTCTTAAGTTACTCATTAAAACCAACATGTCCATCACTCCAAAGATACAAGACAATTGCTTGCAGCTAAAAATTGTGATATATTAAAAAGTGATTTGATGGATAATTTGAATACTAATATGATATTCTCACAGCCATACTTTATCTAGTTAAAACTGTTGGGTGAAAAGCCAAAATAACACATTTCCAAGCCATTCACACGGAGTCTCAATAATCTGAGAACCCCGTAATAGCAGGAGTTGATCAAAGATAACAATATTATTTATTCACACAGTTAATAGCTGACTGAATATTAGCTTTTGCTTCTAAACTGCATGAAAATGGCAGGGAATGCAGAACCACTCAAACATTGCCCAAGTTTCATCAAAACCATTACTTACTACGTTAGTTTTTTTTTTTAAATAAGATTGCTCTTGTGCCACACGTACACTCACAAACATGTCTTCAACTAAAGCACAATTTGATAACTGCCTATAATCAATTTTGCTGCTGCTCTGGCCCAGAAGAGTAATCAGTCATCTTTTCGAATATTGACATCTAGAGAAAATGCTAAAATAAAATGAATGTGATAGCATGAGTAGGGAAAAGAAGATCCAAAAAGATTTTAATAAAATTGCCCAATAAATGATTGCTGATACTAATTATACTGTGCAACATTTGTTACACACACATATTTGCATATATGTAAAATCATGTATATACACATATATACATATACACAAAAATCATGTTAGTAATGTTAAATGAAAATCTCTGTGGGGAAAAAGTTAATAGACATAATAATGTGTGTTTAATTTATGTCATCCCTGAGGAAAAAAATTAAAGTACAAAACTACTGTTAGTGTAATTTTTCTTCAAAAAATACTTTAATTGGTAAGGAAGTTCATAACTGAAATAATAAAACTCACTAAAAATGTAGGCTTGAAGGAAAAGTAATAATATAAAATTAGATATGCGAAGTAAGGGAGAAAGTCACTTTAAATTTCTGCTTCATGTTGTGAGGAAAGAAAAAATAGTAATTTATGCAAGTTGTCTTAGTAAGGATGTTTGTGTATCCATAAGCTATATGTGTTTGTAGTTACATAAATTCTCTCATTAAGAAAGCCATGGAGTACTGTAGTGAACTGGTTTGTGTCAAAGGTACTGAGGGTCAGGGAGAGTACTGGGTAATACCCTTGGGGATCATTGAGAAGCTAGATGGATGTAAGGCAAATAGAGCTCATAAATACCATGCAGCTGAAGATGTACATTCTGTATATAAGCTCCTGGTGTTGGATTACTATGAATATTTATATTAGCCAATTAAGTAATTTTAACTTTTTTTTCTTTCAACAGTACTTCACTATCTTGACTTGGGAATTTCTGTAACAAAATCTAGTTTAACTTATAATTCACCAAGAGCTACTTTTATTAAGGTCTAATATATCATACATGGACTACAGCATTATTTTTATTGCCTTAAACTTTTCCGGTAAAACATACTAGTTACAGCAGTCTTTATTACCATGTAATTTAGACCTATCCAGTAAATAACAAGGGATTAAACTCTAGTTGCATGTATCTGGATGCAAGTAACATAACTTATTCATGTTCCCTTGAACATGGGCTTTAAGATTTTAGTATCAATTTGCTGACCATATACTCATAGTCTGAAGACTGAAATAACAAGAAATAAATGAAGAAAGAATGAAATAAAAAAGGAAAGAATGATGGAAGGAAGGAAAGAAGAAAGAAAAAAAGAAAGAGAAAGAAGAAAGAGAGAAAGAGTGGGAAAAAGGGAGGGAGCAAGGGAGGGAGGGAAAGAGGGAAGGAAGAAGGTGCGGTTTGCAATTTCACAATTCTTTAGTTGTGAAACAGGATGGCAGAGCATAGACAAAGGTAAAATCACAAAGAAAGCAACAACAGGGTAAATGCTTCTTGTTTGCTATATCTCTAAACCAAGCTAGAAATACATGAACAATAACCAAGTTGAATGTACTACTCTAGATTACTTTCATGTGAGATTTGTGGGTATGTGAGGGTCAAACGCATATGAATATTGGGGATTCACACAGGTCTTCACTTTCAGATAATCATATTCTGTGGGGACAATGACAACTCTTGTTTTTCCCCATGGCCTGATAATCAGTGTAGCTTTTGTGCTTTTGTGTCATTCCCAGATGAAAACAGAGGAAACTGAGAGCAAAGCTAAGAGACTTTCACATGAGTCAAAGCTGCTTTATTGGAGGTTTTGGAGGATGTGTTTATCCTCATGGTATAAAAATCAGTTGACATAAAATCCTTGTCAGCCATACTTTATTGAATACCTTCACATGAACTCAGCCACATTTTCTGGTATGTGGTTAATGCGCACGAGTTCTGGTATATTACACTCAGTGTATACTCTACAAGAGAGATCAATTTACACATGATAGATCTAGGATAGATCTTAGAATTTTCCAAGGCAATAGTTCACAGCATATGTTATAAATATGAGTGGTTAATGCTTAGAACTGGGAAGCAAAAAGGAGCACGTTCTTCCTCATTTCCATTGAGTACCAGAGACAGTACTTTCTTCTATTTAGATGTGCAAACTGTTTTAATTAGATGAATTATAAGAGATTTTTCATTTAAACAAATTTCTTTTATTTGGTAAAAAAATTGATTATTTGTAATATAAACGTGCCTGATAAAAACTTTGGGACACATATCATAAATTTAGGAAACAAATTGTATTAAAACTTCTTGGGTGGCAAGATGAAGTGAGATTTCTACTTTAATAGGAACATGATATATGTCCTAATGTACTGTGGTTATGTCTGATAATTTATTGCAGCAATGAGTTAGAATGCTGTCTTTGGCAAATTTAAACATTTCATAAGAAAACTTACATGTCAGTGAGGAAGGGAATAGAATCCAGAAGTGAAATCATTTCCAGATCTTTGTTCTAAAAACAAAGACAGTGACTATAAGCAGCACAAAGATTTACAAAATAATAAGAAAAGCAATCATAGTGGCTAGTATTTAGTTTTTAATATAAAAAACAAATTATAGGAGTATTAATTTTTGGATTCTTTAAGCATTTTAATAAAGAAAAATTAATTCTAAAAAGAAACATTTCTAGGTATCCTAAGAAATTACCTCAAAAGGCAATGAAAATTTCACATACAAGTACATCCCTGTTCAACTGAAAAAAAAGAGACAGAGTTCATGGAAAATTCTCTGTGTAAATATGCACAGCTCTAAGCACATCTCCTTACATTTCATGACTGTAATTTGGATTCACTCACCAATAAATCAATATATCTGCATATTCAAGATGAGTAGAGATTTTGTAAAATAAAACTAGGAATTATATTCAAGAGATATCTATTATAACTAAACAGAGGCATGACAGAACTGGAATTGAAAAGGCAAACGTGTTGGTCATTCCAGGCTCGGGGTACAGGTATTTTAATTCCACTGTGAGTCAACATTTCGAACGAACTCTCCAAATCTCAAATACAGAGGTGCTGCACAATTAGACAGAGGTGAGAGAGCAGGACTTCATCAGGAGGTGATATAAAGCCTCAGAAAGAAAGCAATCTCCCTAGGTATTTAAGGTCACAGAAGAGTTGAGGCCACCATCTGCATTGCTTTTGTGGGACTCCAACCAGCAACAATAGCTGCAGTAATTAATAACAGTTAATTACATACTTCAGGCACAGATGTACACTAAGAGTGCTGAAAAGGCAAAACTGACTAAGTTGTGGAGGTGTAGAGTCACCAAGAAGGCCAGGAGAAGTGTTCCCAGTGAAGGCTTTCTGATGAAGAAGCTAATGTTATTTTTCTAAAAACATACAAGATGGCAAAGTCAAAGATGGTTCGTGTTTTTGTCATATTTCTCATACTTGCTCTTTTATTTGTAAATAATACATTCTGTGTCAAAATCAGTTCAATGAAAACCTAAGCAAAACAATCTAAATTTATAAATCAACTAAGCATGTCATTAATTCATTCTCCAAATACAGGCTTCATTGAGTAAATACAGAGCATAAATTTAGGCTGGTCAGAAAAATCCAGTGTGGGTTTCTGTCTCTATCTCCATCCATCAGCAGATGAAGGTTCTATGATGATATGCAAGATATTCATCAGTGTGGCTATAGGATAAGGCCAGTTCAGGCACCCTCTCCTCTGGTGCACAAGGAACAAGCTGGGGACATCTCCTTGGGCACCTGGGAACCCCTCTAGAGTCAAGTCTCTTGCCAATCCTGAAATGGCTCCGTTAATTAAGATATTTACTTCCCTGCTTCCATACCCACCCTTCCTCTATCCCAACCATCCCATTCCTCCAAGGTCTCCCCAATCCTCCTCTTCTCTCTTCTCTCTCCCCATCTCCCCACCCCCCACCCCTGTGCTCCCAACTTTTGCCTGGCAATCTTGTCTACTTCCAATATCCAGGAGGATAACTATATGTTTTTCTTTGGTTTCACCTTCTTATTTAGCTTCTCTAGGTACACAAATTATAGGCTCAATGTCCTTTATTTATGGCTAGAAACCAATTATGAGTGAGTACATCCCATATTCATCTTTTCATTTGTGGCTGACAATGAGGGCTGACTGAGAAGCCAAGGACAATGGCACTGGGTTTTGATTCTACTGCATGTACTGGCTTTGTGGGAGCCTAGTCTGTTTGGATGCTCGCTTGCCTAGACCTGGATGGATAGGGGAGGACCTTGGACTTCCCACAGGGCAGGGAACACTGACTGCTCTTAGGACTAGAGAGGGAGGGGAAGTGGGAGGGGGAGGGGGAGGGAAATGGGAGTTGGAAATTTTAATAAATAAATAAATAAATAAAAGAAATATCCAAAGATAATAAGAAATAAAATATAGAATAGACTATGCTTATTATACACTAAGAATTTTCTATTTTGATTGGTGATTCAAAGCATGAATCCTTTCTATTCTTTTTCATCATATATCATTTTTCTTTCTCCTCTTTTCATACCTTTGAACTCCTGAGGTAATAGAGATATACAGGAGATGCATAAATATGACAAAATAGAGTAAGGTTTACTATTGAGTTCAGTGATGCAAACTTTGGGCACCTAAGAAATACCATCTGCCTATTTTCTACCAATCTACAGCTGATATACAACATATATTATATATAGTATATATTTTTAAAGGTTTTAAAAGGAACAATTTACTCTAACATTTTAACAGGATTATATAGTCAACCAATTTTCTATAGGGTGATGTGAGAGCTCCCTCTGTGCTCTATGATTACCACTAATGAATAAAGAAACAGCCTTGCCCTGTTGATAGGGCAGAACGTAGGTAGGCAGGGAGGATGAAAATGAATGCTGGGAGAAACAAGGTCAGAGTCAGGGAACCCCATGGAGCCAGCAGAGATAGTTGTGCTGAAACCATGCCGGCAAGCCACTGCCATGGGAGATACACAGATTAATAGGGATGGGTTAAATTAAGATAAAAGAGTTAGCCAATAAGAAGTTAGAGAAAATGGGCCAAGCAGGGACTTAAATAATACAGTTTCTATGTGGTTCTTTTGAGGCTAAGCAGCTGGGAACAAAAGAGCAGACTTCCTGTTGCACTAGGATAAATGCTGTAGGTTGAAATACTGTTTAATGACTTTTTCTGAAAATTATATGTTTGAGCACAGATAAGAAATAGCATTTGTTAACATACAGATCGTCTGTATTTTTCCTATTTTTTTATCTTTCTAGCTTTTTTATGTACATTTATCATAACCAAACTACTTTCTTTGAGGTGCATTAAAATTATGTACTTGTAGGCAGTTACAAGTTTATTATGTATTTTCTAACATCTTTATAGAAGGTGTATAATGTCCCAATTTAATGTTTTTCTTGATTAAATAAAGAGTTCAAACCAACAATTAACAAATTTTAATGACAGAAAACAATCTAGTACATTGTTATTCACATAAAACTATAGCATGAAAATAATATACAGGGAGGATTACTTATAATGCAATACTATGTTACCAACATATGGGCAAAACATATTGTTATATATCTTATTGTTTTGGTATAAATAGAAAAAAGGATTGTTGTGAAACACATTTCCCTATTGAGCCTCCAGCAGTTTTCTCATATTGTGTGTACTGCCTCTTGATGACATCAATATGTGGTTTAAGTGTTCACCTAATTTTAAGTATCTTTAAGTGGGCTCTATCATTAAGGCAAAATCAAAATATTATCCAGGTAGGGTTGTAATATAAATGTCCGCTGCAAAGTTCAAGCTAACATGCTCAATTTTTCAGAAGTTCCAGTACTGAGTTCTTTTTCCTATTGGTCACAGAAGACTGCTGTTTCTGGATACCCTTAGATGTCTTTATTGTGTTCTTCTATTCTACAAGAAGTCAGGCTACTTTGAGTATTGCTTCTGGCATCCCAATCTAAGATTTCCTTCTGTCATCACCTTGAAATAATACTCCATTTTTAAATGCTTGTATTATTATACTGAGACACACACCTAATCTTAATATTGTAATGTAACTCTTTCATATATTATAACATCCAAGATAAAGATATTATCTTAATGGGTACCATTTTCTGGGGCACTGTTGCTACTACAGCCATAAACTGTTGCTTTCCAGGAAGAAGCACACAATAAGACAATGCAATACTGAATCATACATTCATCTTCGCATACATAAAGAATTCAGAGGATACACAGCTAACAGTGATTTCTCCAAAAATTGTAAGCTAAAATAATTGTAATGTCTGTCACTGAAACCTTCCATTTAGAAAGAGTGGGGTGACACAGGAGATGTATGAGGTAATAGAGAGAGAGGAAAAAAGGATGTTAATACAGTACTCTTAAGAAATTACCAAAAAATAAAATGTTTTCACTGTACCTTCAAGTGAATTTAATCTTGATCATAGGAAAATACCATAGAAAAGACATCAAGAAAACTTAAATTTGCCCCTCTATTTGATGCATCAACAATCAAAAAAAATGTTAAATCAACTTCTCAGTGCTTCCAGAATTATAAATTTCAGAATGTATAATAGAAGGGCACTTACCACATAGCACCTTACATTTAAATATGCATATATATATATATATATATATATATATATGTGTGTGTGTGTGTGTGTGTGTGTGTGTATTCTTTAAAATTTTATTTTCTATTCTTTTTCATATGCTAGTAAATAGTACATTGTTGTCTAAATCAGCATATTCATAGTATTTAACATAAGTACAGGCTCCTACAAGATGTTTGCATTTTCAGACTGCATACATTTTTTAAAAATCACCAGTGTTTTTAAACTCACGGCAAGAAACACAATAAAACTCTTATGTCTGTTAGCGCTCTAAACAGCACAAACTACACACTTTGGTAGGTCATACACTTAAAATTATGGCTCATCAAAAATGGTGAGACACAGTTTTAAAAGCAAAGTCACACCCTGGTATACTCTACTCTCTCTTGCTGTGTCTTCTCCACTGGATAACTTGTGGAAACCAGAAGTCCCTTTCTTCAAGGTTAAAGATGAAAATAAGAACCACCATTCTTCACACAGAAATTTAGAACTTCCAGTTGGTTTTTCAGGGCCAAACCATCAGCCCTACATGACGGCAGCATTATATTGACTGAACAGGTTATATATAGGGATACATATGCGTATACACATATACATGTATATGCATGCAATAACAATTGATGACAAAGGAAGCAATGAATTTGAAGAAGAGCTGGAAAGGGTATATGGGAGGCCTTTCAGGAAAGTAAAGGGAGGGAAGAATGTTGTAACTAAATTATAATATCAAAACCAGCAAACAAACAAAACCCACAAAATTCACTGTCTTTTCTCTTTCTTTCCTTTCTCTATTATATTTTGAAGAACAACAGCATTCCTAGGAGATCTTGTTATATACAGGGGAGATGGAACGCTGCACAAAGATGCTATGTGTGTGAAAGGACAAATACACATGTGTTTCTCTGGCCTTTCCTCTTCAGTCTGTTCTGCAACTTGGTACCTACTTGGACAGTCATTTTTCTCTTGACTGTTCACTTTTCATGTCCTAAACTTGAAAATGTGACCTCAATGTTTGTCTCTCTGCTTCTGAAAACCTTAATTTTCTGTAGAAATTTTATCAAATAATTATGTTTTGCTCTTCTGATTTTCTCCTTTATTGTCGAAATGATGACAGTGACTTTTAAAATAAATGACAAAAGGTGGCCTACCATTTTTAACTTTACAACTATTTCAACAAGGTAACTAATCAAAATGTCAGCTGTATGTGTGTGTGCGTGTTTATGTAAGTATTTAATATATATGCACACATTTGTATACATATATATTATGATTTTTGACCTTTATGTAGAAAGGCTATATTGTATGTGTATTCGCTGTATTGGAAGTTAAATATTCAGAGATCAGAGGAAGGCACTGGGATCTTGCTGGACAACTCTTTGCCATAGGCCCTTGACATAGTGTCTCTCCTTAAATCAAGAACTCACCATTTAATTTCATTGTTTGACCTGGATGTCTTCAAGCCTGTCTCTGAACCCTGTAATGGTGGGGTTACAGGAAAAGCATGTGGCTCTTTCTAACCTTTATTGTGTGTGCAAAAGACTGAGATTCAATTTTTCATGCTTGTACAGCAAAATTATCACTCAATGAATGGTTCATTTAGTTTATATAAAATGCATTATGACATTGAAATAATTATATTATAGTAAAACATACTTAACTTCACATATGCAAATTTAAATTAATGTTGAGATTATATACAACTTTATGAAGTTCATTTTCCAAATATTTTAGAGATCATGATATGAACAGACATTGGCTGTTCCTATTAGAGGTTTAAGTACTTTCTAGTTGAGTTTACTTTGCTACATATTTTTCATATCTTTCAATTATTTATATCAAGGATAATTTAAAAGACTATTCTGTAGTTGGTATTTTAAATGCTTGAGAACAGCATTTTCTTCTTTCCATTTCACAGTTGTTGCCATCATTTACAGTCAGGTAAAATTGCTCCCTCCTAAAACAAAGAATAACACAGATGCTGAGGTACTTTGGGTAAATCAATCCAGGCAGTTTTGCTGAGTAGATCTGAATCCCCACACCCAGCTTTATTTAACCAAGGTGGAACAATGAGGGTAGAGGTTCATTGGGGGAACGGGGAACTTTTCATTAAAGGGATTTCCCCATACATTGTCCCTTTTCTATTTTGCATGCATACATTTACTTATTTTTTTTTATTTATTTATTTATTTACTTACTTATGTATGCATGTATGCATGTATTTATTTATTTATTTATTTATTTATTTATTTATTTATTTATTTATTTATTTATTTTGGTTTTTTGAGACAGGGTTTCTCTGTGGCTTTGGAGCCTGTCCTGGAACTAGCTCTTGTAGACCAGGCTGGTCTCGAACTCACAGAGATCCGCCTGCCTCTGCCTCCCGAGTGCTGGGATTAAAGGCGTGCGCCACCACCGCCCGGCTTACATTTACTTTTATATTGTTCAACTGTTCTTTCTAATTTATTAATAGTTTCTTTTATTACAAAAATTTTTACAATTATCTAAATAAAGACAACTATTTTTCAAAACCAAGCACATTCTCGAAAATAATCTCCTAGAAACTTTCCATACGTACTTTGAACTATTATTTAGAAAAATTGCTACAGTGAAAGCCAACTGCATTTTCTCCCTAATGCTCAGTGTGTATAATAATTTTCTTTCTTTTTTAAGTGTAAAACTGATTCTCAAGGGGGTTTTGCTTAATGTTTCAACATCTGCTGTAGCTCAATCGGAATGGCATTTAGGTTTCATTTGCTTTCAAATTTGCTAAATTAAGCTGCCTTCTACAACGGCATCAACAATCCATTTTTTTTTTGGTTAGTTTGTTTCATAAAACCAACTTTATAAAACTAGCATTGCTGCTACAGTTTATTTCCAAAGATCTTTCTCCTTGATGAACAATCCTGAGGCTCCACAATCAGTCCCAAGAGAACTACAGGGTCCCAGAAGGTACAGAAACATCAGGAATTTTCTGCTTTCTTACAGAAACAACAGATAATCTCTTTATCCTTGGGTCACAAATCATAGAATTATCAAATACCAAAAGCATAATATGCTACTCCTCCTTCTACCTTACAGTAATCTGTAGCAAACTCGTAAGGCTCAGATTCATCCTGTGATGAGAGCTATTGACGTGATCAGTCCTCTAAACAGATGGCAGGGAGCATAATGACCTGACTTGTCACAGGCCTGAGTAAGAGGCACAGCTGGCCTTTGATTTCTATACTAATGGTCAGGAAACACTCTTAACCATTAGGCTATTGCATGTGTGTAACACCAGCTGAGCTAGACTGAAGGTTCCAATTTATCCTTTATTTAACAACATGTTCTTAAATATTATATAGGTGTCTTTTATATGTTGAATTCTAGATTTCATGAAGTTACTTATGGCACTTCTTTCCAAAAGTATTTATACTTTGAAATAAAAATGAATGAACTCAAGAGATGGACTTATATAGTTCTGCTTTTCAAAGAATAATTAAGAGCTATTAAGTTTATATTTCTGCTGAAGTTGTTAATAATTGAAAAATGAAAAACATGAAAAAATATTTAGTTTAGAGTAGTAAATAAAATAACTTGGCCTCCCTGGAATGAATACAAAAATGAACAAGGCAAAATGTACACAGTATATCTATTTATTTAATATATAACATTCAACTTATATTAAGTAAAATGTATGTAATATCAGCTGAGAGAGTCCTAATTTTGTAAGGGGTAAATTTCTGTAAGAAAAAATAAAAACCAAAC
The DNA here is from genome assembly GCF_037038515.1 of Microtus pennsylvanicus. Classification (NCBI taxonomy): domain Eukaryota; kingdom Metazoa; phylum Chordata; class Mammalia; order Rodentia; family Cricetidae; genus Microtus; species Microtus pennsylvanicus. The sequence continues at coordinate 54,541,922 of NC_134579.1, read as the reverse complement.
CAAAACACAAAAGGCTAAATCTAATAAATTTGTTGACCTTAAAACTAATTCAAGGTGTTTTATTGTTTCGGTGCTGGTGTTCATAAGAATGGTACACATAGGACCATACATTTGATGTTTTTTCCCCCGGTTGTTGCTCTGTTTAGGAAGGATGGACTTATAGGAAGAAGTGTGTTAAAAGGAGTAGACTTTGAGTTTCAAAATCCCACACCAGTCTCACTCTCTGTCTACCTGCAGGTTATGAATCAGCATGTAAGCTCTCAGCTACTGCTAAAGTACTATGTTGACCTGCCTGTGACCACATTTCTTCATATAATGTCATCCACTAACCCTCTGAAACTATATGCAAGCCACAACGAAATGCATTCTGTTACAAATTGCTTTGGCCATTGTGTCTCTTCATAGCAATAAAACAGCAACTAGAATACCTTGCTTAAATTTGATAGTGTAATTTCAAGTCATTTCTCAAGATTCAAGGTATTGATAATTGCAAAGTAACTTGAAAATAACATTCACAGAAAATTGTAAATCTGTTCATCATAAACATACATAATTACACTAATGAAAACCAAAAAGAGTATTTTAAAAAGCAAATTTACTTTCAATTGTCAAACTGCAGCATGCTTTCAAAATTATTGTATGAATAAGAAATGATGTCACAAACCAGTATCTTATTTAGAAACCATCATTTGTATAATGTATAAAATAACTTTCCATTTGCAAGGTTTTTCACATTGTAATCATTACATGATTTTTCCCCAGAGTTTAGCAACATATTTTCAATACCTAAAGTTTGAAAATCTTTGTAATAAATTCATTTGTCCTAGGCAAACAGACTCTACATGTCAAGATAAAGCATCAATGATCTAACCATAAGTGAATATTTTCAATTACTTGAACATTATTTTGTTCTGTATTATAATGTATGAATAGTAATATAGTCTATTATAATATAAATAGCTAGAACATCTGGTAGAGCTTAGAGAAGTTTAATCGTCAACATGCATAACTTTGACTTTCAGTGCCATGTTATACAACACAAAATGAGTCATGGCTTTTATATCATTAATCTAAGTGGAATACAATAACAGAATATACTCTTTCCTCCGCATGGACTGATTTTGTATTTAGCTTATATGTAAGTCACATTGCATGATATTTTCTCATCTTTTTCTTAAGAATATGAGAGTCCAAAGCTGGGCACGAGCAATGCATGCCTATCATCACAGATCTGAGGAAGGAAAATACAGATTAACTTATCTTATATTTGTAAACAAATAGTTTATAGGCACTGGCCATTCACTTGCTCAGCCACTCTGTTTTTCATACGGGAGGGCAGTCTGTTAGACGACAGGGTACCTACTTTTGTTTTCTCAGACTATAAAGAATATTTTGTACAACATTTCTGCTGTCATTTAGTTTGTCCAGATGGTACACATTTAGTAGGCATTTGGAGAATGTTTTGGGTGTAGGAGGAAAAGATTTCTGGATGTTAATTCTGTAAGAATTTAGTCTTGACAGGTTTTTCTCTAGTAAAGTTGATTATCCATTGAGTAGAGTAGTAAATTCTGATATGAATCAAAGAGGTCACAGTTCATTTCAATTTGTCAAACTAGAGTATCAATTATATGTATTACTCTAATTGGTTTTATTTTACTCTTAGATTTTTTTAGCCTTGTTCTTTGATTTCTATTTAATATGCTTTATTGTTGTTTATTTGTTTACAATAAATATAACAAGCTATTCAGATATCATTTGGGAAAGGCAATATGAGCACTTGTCAATATAAAAGCTTGGAATAATTAAAATTATGTTTTACTCAACCTTCAACACAGAAAATTAGACATCTTTACTTTTATAATATAAAAAATAATTAACTTACAGAGCTTTTCTATACTTAAATATTTTCCATATTTACAAAAGAATTTAATTTATAAATATATAAATAACAAACATATTTAGTCATATATGTTAAACTTATGCCACTGACTTGAATCAGTTTTACCTTTGTTACTTTACTCATGTGTTATAGTTTTATGAAGCTGCCTATAGCTATCTGTAGAAGCAGCATTTTCCACAGTCCATCATTGCTCCCCCACATGCATTTTGACTTCAACAGTCTGCCAAAGTAAGAAATCTGTAAGAAAGTATGCTCATGCCTGACAAATATGACTTAACATTGTGTGTCTAATTTTATAGTATTAGGTTATTATATGTTATTTGATTTTCTTTAGTGAGACTATATAGTAAGAGATTATATTACATAATGTATGCAAAACATTAAATGTATTCATGGCATATGATAAAAGGTATTTAATAAAAGGCAGTTATTATCATTGTTCTTTACTTATATTCTTGTTTCTTGATTGGCTTAACACATAAGGGCTTATATTTTAACTTCTGAAGTAGTTTCTAAAATGAAGACTGTCAAATAAATGACATCCTGATGCAGTTACTATAGTTTTTCTTTTTTAAAAAATTGCCACATCTTTAGTGATTTAGTGTAGATTTGCATTCCAGAAGATTAGAATTCTGAAACCCATTAGAAGGGTGTTGGTAGGGATGTGTTAAGTTCCCGGAGAAACTGGTGAAGGATGGTTTTTAACACTGTTCAATTTCTAGAGTTTATCCATTCATTGCCTTTCAGCATCTCTTCCCTACTCACCACATCACACCATTCACTTTTCTTATCAATTAAAGCCTTCTGAAAGTTATGCTGGTCCTATGAGTAAAACCTATTGTTATCAAGTTTGAAAGTTCCCTTGGTCAACCAATGTAACGTAACCATTCATAGTTTTCAAAAAGAAAAAAATATCACTGGGAAACATTCACCTACCAAATACAAATGGCGTGCTGTACCTAGGAGGCTTTCAAAAGTCTACAACACTACCTTTGTGTCACCTTTCTGCTTGTCTAGGTAACATCCATGTTTGCAGATATCTCCAGTCAGATTTTTGATCATTGTCTTTAACCCATGGTGATTAATATGAATGGCAATGATTATTCTTCTTAATAAGATTGGGTACAAATGCTTAGTTTTCCTTGATACATATATTCTATTAGGTAAAGTTTATTTAGATTATATCCTTATTAATTCTTAATTGTATAACTCCCCTGTAATTTTAAATCATTTCTTGTATTAATATTTTTGGTTTTATTTTGTTTTCCATCCATGGATGTTAATTTTGATTTCTCCAACTCAAATATACTTTGGAAAACAGATGTGAAGAGATTTTTTTTTTCTGTGTGCAAAAATCTACTCAGAGCTCTTTGCCTAAGGAAATCCACAGATAAAACTGGAGCATGCACTAAAACTTTGGACAAGTATACTACTGTTTGCTTCCCCAATTACTGTTGTTCATGGAAATGGAAAGCACAGATTGAGAGTCGTACTATCTACATTGTGACACTTGTACTCTGAGTCTGTTATCATCTTGTCCTCAATGGAAAAGAGGATGTGCAAGAAATAGGAAAACAAATGATGTCTCTAAGCACAGGAATACATTTAACAATAAATGTTTGAGACCACCTAATAGTTACCTTGTCTAATTCTTATTTTTAGGTGTATGAAAAAGTATATTATAAGTCATACCATCATTATGGATTAGAATAAAAACAGATAAAGACAAATCAGTTCCACCAGTCTAACTCTTAGGTCTCAGACACCTATGACAAATGACTACCTAAGGTACCTATTAACATTTCAAAGAAAACATCTGCCAGCTCTCTCAGCATCACATAGTCCCTGTGACTTTCCCCAGCACTAGTTATCAACCCTCTACACTAAACCTCTCCCTCTCAGGGACTTGGCTTCTGCTTCCCACTCCCCAGTATTTTACCCATATAACTCAGCCATTTTGGCTATCTGCTCTCTTGGCCTCTTTGCTGGATTGGCTCTTATTTTGAAGGTCCTCTCTTCTTCTTCCTCCTCCTTTCTCCTCTTATGGTTTGGCTTAGTTCTGACCATAGTCAGTCTGGGCTCTTCCCTCTCTCTTCCGTCTCTCTTATATTTACAATCAGAATCTTCTCCATACTTTATAAGTAGGCACATGCTCCTTATTTAATATTATATTTTCACTCACTGAGACAATATTTTTATTTGCAAGATTGATTAAATTAAGACACATCTGCTGAGCAAGAGCTCATGCAATTAATCCTAGAATTCCTGGCAGAGGTAGGACTATCTCAGAGTTTGAGGCAAGTCTGTCCTGATCTACAAAGTGGGTTCCAGTACAGTCAAGACTACACAAAGAAACCCTCTCTTATTTATTTATCTGTTTGTTTATTTATTTATTTATTTATTTATTTATTTTGGTTTTTCGAGACAGGGTTTCTTTGTGGCTTTGGAGCCTGTCCTGGAACTAGCTCTGTAGACCAGGCTGGTCTCGAACTCACAGAGATCCACCTGCCTCTGCCTCCCGAGTGCTGGGATTAAAGGCGTGCGCCACCATCGCCCGGCTTATTTATTTATTTTGAGAGAGGGTTTCTCTGTAGCTTTGGAGCCTGTCCTGGAACTAGACCAGGCTGGCCTTGAACTCACAGAGATCCACCTGCTTCTGCCTCCCTAGTGCTGGGATTAAAGGTGCATGCCACCACTCCCCAGCAAGAAACCCTCTCAAAAAAAAAAGAAAAGAAATAGAGAAAGCAAACAGAAAGGTAGAAAGAATGAAAAAGTGAGAAAAAAGAAAGGAAGGAAAGAAAGAAAAAAGAAGGAGAGAGAGAGTATGTGTGTGAGAGGGGACAAAACAGAAAGACCTAACGTATTAATGAAGGGCATTTTTCAAGTGTGTCTTTAAGGATTGAGAAAGGATTTAATTGAGGTTGTGAAAGAAAAACTCTGAACATGGATGGTTCTATTTTATGCTTTGGAATCCCAGACTACAAGGAATACTAAACAGGGGAGGGAATCAACTAAGTGACATCATTTCCCCCATTCCTTGCTTTCTGTTCCGCAGAAATAAGAACAGCTAGACTTGTGTCCTTATGCCTTCCCTACCAGAACTGGCTTTTCCTTTGAATTCTCAACCAAGACTCCCTGAAGCTGATTCTTATAAAATGTCCAATCATAGCAACGAAAAATAAGTAGGACAGCTAGGGATTCCTGAACAATTGGTGTTATGTTCCTTATTCTCCTTAGATTTCATACAGAAGCATATACAGAGATTCACAGTTACTCAACCCACGTAGCCTTCAAAACTATCCTATTTTAAGTAATTAAATATATTTAGTCTAAGACAAGACTCTAATACATTAGTTTAAACAATAAAAATCTAACCAAGCAGACATATTCGTTAAATAGACATTTATAAGAATGGAAAACGTGTGTGTGTGTGTGTGTGTGTGTGTGTGTGTGTGTGTGTGTGTGTGTGTATGCATGGAGGTCCACTCACTACTGTAGCAGGCACAAATGTCACATAATTATAATAATTCTTCTGCCCTTCCTCTTGATAAATATGTTTATTCAAAATATTGATTCTAATTCATTGTGGGTAGAATATTAAATATTTCAGTTTAGACAGCTTGCCAACTGAATATCTTCTCCAAGGTAGGACATTTATAGTCAAGGGGTGGATTGTGCTGGGTTATTTAGAACATTTCCAAACCCAATAGTGAAAAAGGCACAGCTGGCTCAATAGTGTTTGTCTTCTATATGTAATTATTTTGGTCAATAATGAAGACTAATAGCCAGGGGGTGGAATAATTACCAAGGGGTAAATCTCCCTTGCTACAATAGTAGGTTATAGAGTTGATAAACTACAGCAATGAAAAATAAAATTGCTTACTAACACATTAGCCTAAGGGACTTCTAACAGTTATAGCTTGACTTTTGATTTCAAAGTTCATTGACTCACATAACTTTGAAGACAGGAGTAAAAACTGTACAAGAAAAAAATATTGTTAACATGCCTATAGTGTTGTATTTCAATGGTTTATGTTTTGGTTTTACCCATGAAATACAACTGTTTATTTAGTATCTACAAAACACCAAGTCAATTTCTGAAAAGGGAATGTACTTCTTTCTTAGAAGGATGACTGGCTTTGTATCAATGTCTGCCTTATTGTCAGGCATCATGATTAAAAAAATAATATGATTCGAGAAGGGCAGAAAAGGCTTTGTACTGGAGTGTATATTTTAAAAAACTGAGTGGTGACTAAGTGATTGAAATCTAATGCTTAGCTCCAATTTCACATGGTAAGAGAGGGCTCATTCTATGAACTCCTTGAAGAGAAGACATCCTCAATCCCGCGAGGGAAACCACTTCAGGTCATTGACACTTTGGTGTTCCCTATTTTTCTGTTCTTATTTCATATGCATGGCAGAGTACCCTGCATCATCAGAATCTAAGTGGAGGCTAAAGAACAACATCAAAATTGAAGGAATCCTGAGAGATTAAAAAGCATCCTCTTGGAAATAGAATGAGAAAATGGAAAGAAAATGTTTGTTTAATAATGTATTTCAGCAAAGATCACCGAGCTCTACCCAGTGATCTCATTCTTTTAAGTCTATTCTTCTCAAGAGTGGGTAGCAGCTTTTCTGGTGTTTCACATAATCCCATCCCAGTAGTCTGTAACATTCCACTGGAATTTTCTTAAAATTTCTCACACTTAAAAAGAGATTAAAGATAGTATTGACGATCTGATGATATAGGCTTAGCTTGTCTTTCTAAATCTAGAACCCTTGGGTATGTTTACACTCCAGAAGATGCCAGATTTTCAACTCCTTTCTTCTGAAGGCCCAACACTTCCTCTAATAAAGGAAGAAGTCTACAGGGACCATGGAGTTAGCTTGGGCTAGCTGCCTTGAGATGCATGTGTCATGGGATTTTCAGGTTGGAGTCCATGGCTCATGGGGCACAAGATGTGCCTTCCAGTTCCTAAGAGACTGATGCACTTCTTTGGGCACTGAAGCACTCAGGCTACTTTCTGTTTCTCTGTGTGTTCCTTCAGTAGTTAAGGAAGCTTGAATGCTTCACAGGACAATTGGTTCTAGACATTAATCTTGTGAACCCTTTACGGCTTGTAAACTTCAACTTGTAAACTACTGACAACAACCACTGTATTGATCCTGGCAACTGCCATTATATTCTGTTTCTGATAAAGGTTTAAAAAGTTTGATTGCTCTCTATCTTGCTATGGTTCCTCCAGTCCTAACCTACCTTCATTCCTTGTAAACATATCAGGTTGCCTTGGCTCAATAAGTAAGCATGGGCAACTGTAGAAATCTTGGGTTGTCAGAGTAGTTTCTAGATAACTGCCCATATCTCATACATGTATGTGTAGCAAAACATAAATGGAAATCAAAGATAGTTACATAGCATTAACATCCTGTAACTAGTTTCAGGGGATCCAAACCTTTACACTTATATACACAAGCAAAACATGGATGAAAAAGAAATAAAAATAAATTATTTTTTAAAAATGGGAGAGTTCCATAAGCTCCATATGATTGTTGGCTGCTGGCTCTTTATGGGTACAACAATAACTGTGGTAATGCTGCTCGGTATGTATACTCAGTTAATCATAAACATTTGGAATTTTTGTAACATTTATTTCAGAGCAAGAATGACAACGGAGGGAAGAAATTAACTAAAATTTGAATATCCTGTACAAAGCAAAGTTACTGTCAGTGAAATAATAACCTTAAAATAATCCAAAATATACATCACTGTCATCAGTTATCTATTTGTTGTTGAGAAACTTCACACATGATACACATGATTGACTTGGTACCCTATGTATAATGGACTTAGGAAGATTGGAAAGAAAAACAGAAAACTCTAATTAATATTCTTAACAGAAAACAATACTTACAAATGACTAAGAAAATGGTAGGTTTTCCAAAATAAATAACAATGAGTATATGTTTAGGCTATTGTCTATTAACAAATGAAAATAGCCAATAAGTGCATAACAAATGAAAATAGCCAATAAGTGCAATAACCCATACAAGCATTTTGTCTTTTCTTTCTTTGACCAATGACTCTAATGTTCTAGATTTCTTTGAAAAGGTCATTGAGAACCTCCTCCTAATTTTATTGGTCTGCTTTATTTAAGTACACATTCTTAAGTCGACCCACACTGGAGAGAAACCAGTCAAAGTTTTCTGGTCCAGAAGTAAGATTGTCACTTAACATTTGAATATAGAAAGAAGGCTACTATTCTAAACTTGTGCACTAAAACTTTTCATGGTTTGCTTTGGTTTTGAAGGTAGTTGTTTATTCTTTAACATCAAGAAAAAATAAAGCCTTTGATGAAAAGATCCTTAAAATTATCTGGATAATAATCGGATCAGCAATTAATAATTACAGAGAATGATTCTTTTGATTTAGTATCTTGTTATTGGAAATAGACTAATGAGTAGGATAGCCTACCTATCTTGAACTGTCTGAAACATCCACATAAAAGATAAATTTAGAATGGGAGCTATGTACTATGCCCTCTTTAGACTTCTTCCATGAAGTAGCCCTCAGGAGAAATTTTGTTTAATTGCAAAAAATTTAAGGAACATGTTTATCCCCCCCCAAATGTGAATATCAGAGAACATTTAATCATTTCTGTACTAACAACAGTTAATGAAGGAAAAGCAATGAACTCAAAAATAATGTCAGGCTAAGGATGTAGCTCCATTGTTACCATGCTTGCTTAGCATGAGTAAGGAATTCACAAGCACTTCATAAACCAAACATAAGCCTTTAATCCCCATATTTGGGAGGTAGAAGCAGGAGGATCAGAAGTGCAAGATTACCCTCAGCCGTGTAGCAAGTTTGAGTCAAGCTTATGTTCCAAGAAACCCTTTCTCAAAAAATAAAAATTACATACTAATCTGGCAAGGTGTATGAAAGGAAAGTCTGTTGCCTAGGCATCTTGATTTCTATTTTGTGTAATATCATTATTTCCAACATTGAGTTCGACACACTCAGAACAAATTATTCTGGCCTTAGTCTGTCTTTTCCTCCCAGTTTTTTATTCCGTTCGAAAGCAACAAATGACAATGCAACAAAAACCTGTGGGCTCGACCACACAGTAGTCTCACTCACGTAAATAGGGTCATCTACTCACAACAGTCTTTTGCCTCTTGCCCTCTAAAAATCTACAGTGCCTAAGTTTTCCACGATAAATTCAAAATAATTAATGATATCCAAATTCTTTCTCAACTCCAGTTCTAGTTTCCATTCATATAACAATTTGGGGAAATTTTAAAAATTTATTTTTATTATTATTTTAACTTCACTTTACATTCCATCCAACGTTCTCCCCCACCTATCCCCAAGCCCCCCTCCCCATTCACTCCTCCTGTAGATAAGGGCTCCTCCCATGGGATGTCAATAAACTCTGGCAAAATAAGTTGTGGCAGGACTAAGCCCTCCCTGCCTCCTGCATCAAGGCTGAGCATGACATCCCACCGTAGGAAATGGGCTCCAATAAGCAACCTTATGCACCAGGAATAGATCCTGGTCCTACTGCCAGGTGCCTCACAGATAGTTCAAGCTTCACCACTGTCTCCCACATATAGAGGGCCTAGTTTGGTCCCGTGGAGGCTCCACATCTGTCTATCTAGAGTTCCTGAGTTTTCACGAACTTGATTCAGCTGTCTCTGTAGATTTCTACAAGTCTTGACCTCCTTTGCTCATATATTCCCGCCTCCCGCTCCTTGTGAAGTCTTGAGGATTTCCCTAGCACCAGGTTTCTCCCTGACCCCATAGCGGCTCTCTCTAACAAGATCTCTCTTTGCTCTCCCATACCATCTCTCTCCCTGCTTTCCAATCCCATTCCGTCTTTATTCTCATCTCCCATCCCCTCCCCTTTACTACCACACTGCTTCGCCCCCAGGTTACCCAGGAGTTCTCATCTAATCTGTCGGAGAATTTTAAACTAGCTTTGAGGGGAAAATTAATTCAAGAAAATTTAAAACTATTGAGACGTGACTCTCTATGTACTTTGGTGAGGTATGTGTTTCATAAATGTTTGTCAATTAAGTTTAATTGAGCATTCTAACTGGTTTCCTGTACGCATACTCTCTGCCATATTCGCTTCAGTTTCTCCTTTACTTACAGTCTTTGCTTTGGAACATTCATATTCTGTAGCACGTTATTATTTCCCATCTCTCACCAATACCCCAGCTGTGGAGCCATCTGTGGGAATTTTATCCCAGAACAGCCTCTTCGTATTCTTTCATCAGAACCTAGCCACCAATTCTCTACAAGCGAAGCGGACTCGGTCATCAGGTCTGTAAGAGAGAGGGATAGGGGAAGGAACACAACTCACTCCATGGAGAAAGGGTGCATTTTTGTGTTCATCCCCAGAGGATTTAACATCACAGAAAACACATCTGTCACTTAAATGGGTTAGTATTTGTCTAACAGTTGACTCCTACTGAAAATAACTGAGTATACGGTACCATATAGCTATTCCTCATCAGTTTAGGATATATCCCAAAAGACACAGTAACTAAAATCATAAAAAAAAATTGAGTTCTTTATGCTATGCATGTCTGTCTAAAAATAGTTTAATTATTAGTCATAAATGCAAAATAATTATAAACTAAAATCATTTTAGTAATATGGGTAGTACAGTAAATTAGTAATATGGGTGGTACAGTAAATTACAATATGCATATGGTCTTTCTCATGTCATTCTATTGATGACTGTTCTTTCTTCTCAGAGGTGGTGAAATGACAGAATGCCCATGTGTTTAGAGATGAGAGGAAGTGAGGTGCATGACACAGACATGGTGGCATAGCACTTAGCCAACGTGGACTTTCTAAGGGTATATCAGGAGAAGAGCCAGTTGCTTTGCTTTTCTTGTATAATCACCCAGAATGATCTCAGAGGTCGGTAGTCCTTAGCAGTGATGGTTCCTTAACAAAATCTCTGGACAGTTCATAGAGTTGAACTCGGCATCTGTTTATTTTCAACTCCTCAAAGCATTGCTGAATACGATATAACTTTTCAAAAATTTTTATATTTTAAAGATTCTCTCTTCCCCTCTTTTTTTAACTTCTTTGATTAAGCATTAGTGGAAGTGTTCCATCAACAGGGTGGTGGTTATGTACCCAGGACAAAGATGAACAGCAATTATATTTACCTTTGTGAGCTTATAGATTCTTCGCACACTAACACAATCAAGTTTGAAGACGCTGCCACATAATACTAGAGACAATGCTCTCCTTTATAGTTTTGCTTTAGTAACTCGTGAACTTAAGATCCATCAAACATCATTCTGAAGCACAGTATCATCACAATTAAAAACATATATGAGAGTATGCTTTTTCATATAACTTCTATAACTCTGCTAAGACAACGGCTTCTTCCTTGACAGATACAACTTTTCTAGTTATCTTTATTTTGTTTTCGTCAAACCCATTACCAACTATATGTTTATTTCTTGCTTGCAGTTGTCACCGGTTATTTTGTAACACACTTTGTCAAATACCTAATACATTCTTGACAGCAATGCTGGCATTATAGCTTATTGTCATTTACACATACTGTAACCATAAATTTAGTACCTTTTCATTGAACTGTAGCACATAAACAATGTCCTTGACGTTAACGTTTTTAGATGTAATAGCAAAACTAGCATGGATTTCTTTTATCTTCTATAGTTCAATGAAAGGAAGTTTTAATGTTGACAATTCTATTCCTTAAGTTTAGAAGTTGTGCTTTTCACATAAAGGTTATTTTGTAATCAAAATACCATTATCTTTAGTTTTGGACTTTGGGACTACTTTTCATCAAGAGTTAAAGAGGTTACTTAGACACAGAAATTAGATTTTATAACACAATATATGGTTACCAGAAGTCAAACATTGCATCCCATGCACTCAAATGGTGGTTCACTTGTTGAGCCACCAGCATGTACAATATGACAGTTCACCAGAGACTTCAAAACAATGCAAAATTTAAAATTGATAAGTTGTTTATTTCTGAAAATTTCGATTTAATACATTCTGAGTAGATCTAGTTAAGGGGTGACTATCATATATTTCTGATACACAAAACTTTAATTGTAATTATTTAAAACTATTTACATTATATTAATAAAATGTATTCTCTAGTCTTGCTAAACACAGACAGACAGAAACACACACACAACTATGATAGGAGGAGTGTTAACACACTATTCTGTATCTGGAAGCAATTAAGCTACTTGAAATGACACAGTAGCGTGAGAAATAGAGTTCAAGAAAGACAGAAAGTACATTGACAAGTGAAGAAAGCCCAAAATACATATGGCCCCTGTGGACTTGTAGAATAGAAACAGCAATTAAGGTGAAGCAGCCCTCCAGAGTGCAGATTTCCTGACCAGCGGAATGTGAGGAATCCTTTACTCTACCTTGATATTTAATAGATGTTTGCTCCTTGCAACTGTGCATGCCTAACAAAGATTGACCCACATCACCGCTTCCTAAATATGCTGTAGAACTTCATATACATTAGCTTTTTATTGTCTTATGCTGCCCTGAACTTTTATTAAAAGAAATGAAGTCTTGTTTCTTCTGTAAATCCCTCTCCAACCCTAAGTAAGCATTCCTTCAAGAGAACTCCATGCTGCTTTTGTGTGGATTGCATATTCATCTCCTGGTTGCTACTGCTTCATTTTGTAATGAAAATCTGTCCTCTCAAATCCTCCATTCATTTCTCCATCTGGTAACATGCCAGATTTTTATGATGTTTGTCTGTCAAACCTGATTCAAACTTACTTCCTGTTTGAAGTAACTCAGGATCATCCTCTTTCAGCCTCCCAAGAGATGCCATTGCAAGTGTGGACTCATGTTTTACTCTGACAGAAATTCCATAAGACTTCATAAAACTTTGCTCACTATGTCAGTAGATAGAAACTGTCAAAAATAAGAACACTTAGGGGATATTAAATGACCTTGTAGCAAGGACTGCTTGCAGTGTGCCTGAGGTAGCAACCCATGGGAAACTTATAAAAATGTAGATTATCTTGAATTTTCTATAGACTTTTCTTGTTTTTCTTTTTTGTTTAATTTTTATTTAATTTTATGGGATAGATTCTCATGATGTAAGTCAAAACTAACCTCAAACTTTGACCCTAATGATTCAGTGTCATGGATGTTAGGATGACAAGCATGCGCTACCAACAACAGGCAATTATACACATCTAGGTGAGGTGATTTGAGGGTACAACCCCACGATCTACTCAAAGAAGTATAGGTGTGATCCATATCTAGACAGTGCTGTACATGTGAATGGGATATGTCAGAAATGGAATCTCAGAGTTAAAAGGAGCCTAGAAGACTTTTAGCCAAATTTCTCACTGAGGGTGAGATGCTGATAATGCATTTAATCTTGTGGCAAATCCAAGTTTTCTCATATGGATTCAAAGTGTATACTCACCTCACAGTGTATTTTACCTTGGTCTGTCAGTTATAAAGCTGAATCTGCACATACCACACACACACATACCACACACACAATCAGTGCCGTAACCTGCAATGTAGAAAATATTACTTTTCAATAACTTCTCTGGTTGTTGCTATAGAATAGCTTTGGAGAAGAACATATTGATTTTCAATATTACAGTGTTTTACTTACAGGGGAGTTTTCAGAATTATTTCTAATAAAAATTACACATGGTGTAAATTCAATATTTTGGAGAGCGTAAAACTTCAATGAAGCACTGAGATCTTTTCCACAAGAACCTTTGTCACACAAACAACAGAAGCACCTCTTTCCATGCAGACACCCTATTGGAATAATTTTGCCTGTTGTCAGGTTTTGCTCCTTTCTGGCAGCTTCAGATGATTTTTTTCCCATTTAGATACGGTGCTGTACATCAATTGATAAGGGGAAGAAAAGGGTGAAAACCAGCCCCACGTCCGGAGAAAGTGGCAGGTGACAGGCGCTCAGTGTAGCTGTTACACCTGGTTGTTAATGTGAACAATTAACCTGGACTGCTTCAATTTTCCATTTTCAAGTGAACCTGCGTAAACACACACTGATCTCTCCCTCTGAATTGTCAAGGCAGATGTTGGCACAAAGCTGGCTTGACAGGTATAAAAATCTGCTGAATTATCCGTCAGCTAATTGCAGCAGTTGGGCAGAGCAGAGGTCAGCTCTGAGTGGCTAAGGAGACAGCCACCAAAACAGTCTATCATTTTAAGAAGAAAACAAAAGGTAGTGTTGTCAATTGATTTAAAGGAAGAGCCTTCTAAGGCCCATACAAAAACTAAATAAATGATAAACCTGGATAATTGGCCACACTGACAGAAGCAAAATTAAGAGATTTAGTTTCCCACACCCATTTAATTCACTAATGTCTCTCTTGAAACCATTAGCAGGGTGGCACTTTCTGTAATTGTAATTTTTTTTCTTACATGTGCTTAATTTGCAGGAAGTTTAGCATCTGTGAAACTGCTCCTCTCACAGCCCTGGAGACGAGAGTCTGTTTATTGGAAGAGGGAAGAGGCTGAGGCAGTCCACAAGTCTAGCTATTTTTGTAACCTTTGCCTTGCATGATTCTCTCAATCTGGAGATGGGTGAGCTGGGAGCAAAGGGCATGGGAGAATCACCAGACAATGACTGGTCCCATCTGTACAATCCTCTCAGAGCAAGGCATGGGGAAATTAACAAGTCAGTTCCATGTTTATTCCAAGAGATTTTCTACAGCTAAAGGTCTTTTAAAGAGAATAATAGCCAGAATCCAGCAGTTTGATAGTCATTATCAGAAAATGTATGATGAAATCCCTGTACCATTAGTGAAAAAAAATGCTTCATGATTTGTCAGCTACAGGAAGACATTTGCTACCTGGTCAGTGGCGTGTGTGTGTGTGTCCTGGTGCAGCCCAGCTTCTGCCAATGGTTATCAAGTCATAACAAAATATTTCCGAAACTGATCAAACATTTGATGAGGTATTTAACTTTTTGTCTCATTTTCTTACTTCTAGAATGCTTCCTATATTGTAAGATGTGGTGAGGACCAATAAATTTCATGATGTAATATATCACATAAAGCAGTGATTGAAACAGTAAGACAGTGCCATGATAGCCATGATACCTTCTCACGTGATGAGACAAAATTAACACTTTCTCATTGTTACCTCACTCCATAGTCAGCCTTCCCTTGACTTTTACTGTTTTTAATTAAAATTATATCCCTTTCCCTACTCCCTTTTCTCATTTACTACCTCCTAGCTTGCTACCTTTAGACCATCCCATTACTCTGCTAAAATTAATAGTCTCTCTTTTCCAGTAAGTCATTTATCAATGATTTTCATTGATTTTTTCCTGAAGAAATGTATATATTCATTTTCCTCTCTTCACTTTTGTGTTTCTCTTTTTCCTTGTCTTTCTCAACAATTAACATTCGCAGTTATTTTAGATGGGTGGTTCTTGAGTTTTTAACTAATTTGTTCAATTTTGTTTTTCTGTGTAGGCATCTATAAAAAGAGAGAAACTGTATCTCTGAAGCTCTTTACCTATGGAATTAGATAATCACATAATGATGGTAAAATTTCACCCACGTGCTCTTGGATTTTTATTCAGTTAAATTTCACATTCAATAGAGCTCTGTAGACTTTTCAGTCTTTTCTACTATGTCAGTAACTATGGAGTACTCCTTCAGTTTTCCTTAGATATTTACTTTAAAAAGTACCTTGAATAATTAATTTTGTAGTTACATAATTTAGGATCAAGGGAAAAATTTTAATGTATGTTCCTTACCAAATATTATGAAGAACTTTGATACACTGATATCCAGGAATTAAGCAACATATTGCTCCTTTTCTACACTATAGTCCTAATTAATGCCCAAGTCACAGAGGAAAAAATCTAACCTTGATTTTGACTGTTAAGTATTTACAGTCAGTATCCAAAACAATCATATTCATTAAGATCATTTAAACTGGGGTCCTGGCAAAAGTTAGCTTGTCAGGAGTGTGACAAAATCATTTACAGATAGAGTTCTTAATAAGTTTGAGATGGGTAAGCAAATATCCTTGTTTGTAAGAGCTGCAGTGTTCTGTGAGTTTATAGGACCTTCCCTGTATATGTTAGAAAGAGATCTCACCTAAGAAGAATGAATACCCACTGTCTACGCTCCAGCTCTCATCTCTGTCATGGAATGGAAATGATTGTACACCAGTTAAACAAAAGATAATTGAGAATTGGAGCCAGGGGAGGGGAGGCAAGAGAGATGAGAGGGTGAGAGTGGAGACAGGAAAAGAGAGGGAGGGAGGAGAGAGAGAGAGAGAGAGAGAGAGAGAGAGAGAGAGACAGAGAGAGAGAGAGACAGAGAGAGAGAGAGAGAGAGACAGAGAGACAGAGAGAGAGAGAGAGAGAGAGAGAGAGAGAGAGAGAGAGAGAGAGAGAGAGAGAGAGAGATCTAAAAGTCTGTCAGATCTCACTTTATCTTCTACTCATATCACATTAACACATTTTGTGGTCAGATCTTACTTTGTGTTGGCTGATCTAATTCTTTTTATTACCTTTAATTAGAAGATGATTTTACTTATTGCAAAGGTCAAATAATTTTGGTGACATTTTATTTAAATTATTATGTTTTTTATCTTATTCCTTATTTTGACTGTAGACTTCTGCATTAAAACAGTTACAGTATTTTATTAGTTCTTTGAAAATTCTATACAATATGTTTGGATCATATTCCTCCCCTCTGCCACCTAGTCTTGGATCCACACATACTCATGTTTTTGCTGTTGTTATAACCCTGTCAAGACTACTTTGTGTTGCTCATACATTCTTGTATATATAGTTACTCTCAGGAGTGTAGTTGATTTCACAGGGGCTACTGTCTTTTTTTTTTTTTTTTTTTTTTTTGAGACAGAGTTTCTCTGTGGTTTGGGAGCCTGTCCTGGAACTAGCTCTTGTAGACCAGGCTGGTCTCAAACTCACAAAGATCCGCCTGCCTCTGCCTCCCGAGTGCTGGGATTAAAGGCGTGCGCCACCACCACCCGGCTAGGGGCTACTGTCTTAAAACTGACTTTCATTCCCTAATTAGCTATCACTTTTTCATAGCTTAGGCTTGATGCTTCATGCACATGTCTACTTCCATGGTAGAATTTGGTCTGGCTGGAGCTTACACTGATTTTGTACATGTTGTCGTAAGCACTGTGGGTCCTGATGCTCAAATACCCTGCTGTGTTCGGAAGACACAGTTTACTTGTTGTCGTCTACCACCAGGCTCTTACAGTCTTCCTGTCTGCTCCTTGGCAATGACCCATGATTTTTGGCAGGAGGAATTATGATATAGATACCCCATTTAGGCCTACCTAAAATTTCCACAATATCTTATCCTTTGCACCTTCGCCAATTGTAGGCTGCTAAGTAAATCACAACTATTCCAAATAGAATCTTTTTTGAGGAGCATTGAAAAATTCATTGATCCATTGAAATCAAAATAAGCTGCAAGTAATTAGGTTCAATGTGTGTCTTCTTAGCACAGTGACAGTAAAAGTATTCCCATAGAACCTAAGTCCTATCTAGTCATAGGGTTTTAAACCTATAATGGTCAAGTATTAGTTTCATCTTCTGCAGTAGGGTTTAAATTCAATTGGAAAATAGTCTGTAGTGATTATACTGCCACCATTGCTGTGGTAGGCATGTGGTATGAATAGCACCTCCCAACACTCTGAGAGCTAGACAGTAGAGATGAACTCTAAGTCTGTATTGGTTTGATCTCTTTATGGTTTATGGCTTGCATATTTTGGTATCTTCAGAAAGATAAGTCCTGGAATGTAGAAAAACAATATTGGCAAAACTTGCCAAGTTGGAGGGATCTATTGGACTTAGGCCCCTTTTATGAAAAATATTTTAACTATGTAAAGATGTTACAGTTGTTTATGCTGCAGAATATTATTTTAACTTTGTAAAAGTGTATTACGTTTGTTTACACTGTATTTGTTTAAGGATGGGAGGATGTGCTTTATTATGTGTAGCATATGTGCTTTAAATATGTGTAGCATTTGTTTCACCTTGTCTGCTTAAGGTACCTGATTGGCCTAATAAAAATCTGAACAGCCAATAGCAAGGTTGGGATTGCTAGGGAGAGATATAGGAGAAAGAAATGAGAAAGAAGAGAGAAGAAAGAAGAAAACAAAGGTAAACAAAAGGACATGGCTAGAACCAGTCAGGCAGCTATCATCTCACTAGACAGGAGAAGCAGTGAAAAAAAGATATGCAGAAGGAAGAAAGGTGAAAATCCCTGATATAGAAAGAGAAACATATTAATTTAAGTTAAAAGAGCTAGCCAGAAATAAGCTTAAGCTACTCCAAGCATTTATAACTAATTAACTTTTGTGTCATAATTTAGGAGCTGGTTGGTGGCCTAAAAGAAAAAGCCTAGTACAGGTCCCAATAAGTCTAATACCAATAATTCATTCCTGGCATGGAACTTCCTATTTTGAGTCTAGTAGGGGCATCATCGTTTTGTTTTCTTATATGGTAAAAATTAATTTTAGGAATCTTTTATTCTGAAGATAAATCTCTAGCATGTATGGAACAAATAGCGTTGCAACTAAGCTATAATCTGTACCTTTATCATATTGAATTTTAATAGTCAGTTTACAGCATAGTGATAATTTCCAAAGACAATAAACAGTCAAAATATTACAGAGATTCAAACTTTGTGTAATGAAAAGTAGAGAAAATTCTATTGGGAAATAAAGATGACAAGCATGATGGTGTGGTGATGGCAGCCTTGGAGCTGTATATACCAATTCACCAAGCACTAATAAATAGAGAGATTGCAACTATGATTATATTACAAAACAAAAAGGCAAACTGTAAGGTATTATTTCTCTATAGTTAATATTTGCTGTAAAAATTATCCCTGCAAGCTTGTTAAAGAACTATATATACAGCTTTGTATACATACTTGAAAGAGCCTGGTGGGAGCATCCTTATTGTGTCCTACTTTATAGAACAGAAGGTTGGGAGAAGTTAATGATACGTTCCACTATTATAAAGCTAATAGAAAATTTCCATTGGAATATTTTTGGCACAGAGTATTAAATCAAAGAGTAGGTGTAACATAATTCTAGTAGTTTACAGCAAGCTACTTGGAACAGTGGAAGGAATGAATTATTGACTCAGGAAGCATAAAGGAAGACTTCCATAAGGATATTCATTGATTAATTCATGTTCTTACACATTCACACATTTATTCAAGCATTTTTCTCTTTAATAAATGTGCGTTGATGAAAACTGCAACCAGCACATATGGTTATCCTATTCAATGAAAAGTACTGAACTGAATACATTCTTGAGTTTTCTTGTTGACAGTTTCATCAGTGTGAAGATCGGAAGTGATAAGTAAACTGTCATGAATGGAATTCAGCCCAAGAGGAAGAATTATTGCTGAGAGGAAAGTGGTAGAAATCTATAGAGTAGGGAAGCAATGAGCCACAAACTTTATAAAATACAGATTTGAAACATGTGTAAAATATTTTCTGAAAACTGTTCTAACAATGAAATGATATTAGAACTTGGTTTCAATGAAGTTTTCAAAGATTCTTTCCACAGAGGATTTAAGACATTGATTATATTTCTTCTTTGTTATTTTAGTTTTTGTTTTATTTTAGTCAATTGTTTCAAGTATTCCAGACACCCTTGAATTTCCTAGTGTGAAATGACTTTGAGTTTTCTCATCTTGGTGTCACATCCTGAACGTAGGAATTGCAGATATGCAGTTGAGAACAAGCACTTTAGCACTTCAGTCAAGCCATGAGCCCAGTTTAGATGAGTTTTTCTTAACCATATTTAAATAAACTAGAATTTAGCCCAAGCGTGTGTGTGTGTGTGTGTGTGTGTGTGTGCATATGAGCATGACATTCAGGTTATACCCTCATTGCAAAGAGAACTTGTAAAAGGTTATAGTAGAAGCTGATAAGGCATGACTGGAATAGTTGGAACAAGCATCTTCAACAAATGGTGCTGGCATAACTGGATGTCAACCTGTAGAAGAATGAAAAAGATCCATATCTATCAACATGCACAAAACTCAAGTCCAAATGGTTTAACAACCTTGATATAAACCTGACCACACTGAACCTGATCGAAGAGAAAGTGGGAAGTAGTCTGCAATACATAATCCCCAACACCTAAGAGTAGTTGGAGAGTACAAGCTAGACTGTATGTATTAAAAAAATCAGTTAAAATGGTAGCAGAAGTAGGATGTACGGTGGTAAAGGGAGTATCTGGAAAGAGGTAGGAGAGTGAGAGGTGAATACAATTAAAATATATAGTATGAAATTCTCAAAAGTAATAAAAGTATTATTTATGAAATGAAGTAAAATAGAGAAATGCATTATTTGAAAAGAATTAAGGTAAATAGCCACTCATCAAAAGAAGGACTATAAAAACTTGTTAGTTAAGCTATAGCTTAGACAATATGCCATCAAATGAATAAGATGGAAAACTTTTAACTCATGAAAACTTGTATGCAAATGTTAGTGACACTTTCTTAGATACCCTATGGGAGGAAATAAGATTCAGAAGGGAACAGACCAAACAGAAGAAGGAAAGGGGCTGTTAAAATAGGAAGAGGTGTAGAGACATTAAGCAGGGCTGGAGGAAAAGACAAAAAAGACACAGAAGCACAGCCATTCCTAGAAGGACAGACAAACTGGGACATGGTTAAAATCTCTGAAAACATTGAAAAAGCTGGGAATGCATTGCAGGGAAAGTCCACCATTTGCAAATAAATGGGAATTCCCAAAGTACAAGACTCTTAAAAACATCAAACATTAAAAACAGCTGCAGGGCAAGGAGGCTCCTGAGAGGATGAAGAAACAACAGCTGCAGGGAAATCTCAGTCCAAAGAGCTGAAAAACTTTTGAAAAGTTAAAAAAAAGGTGTTCAACAAACTGGTTTTTCCTTTTCTATGTAGTGTGATGAGTTTCCTTTCAAACATTACTATAAATTATTTACTAAAATAAGAATGATCTCCAAATTAATCATAAATATTTTTCTTAGTACTTCACTCTTATAATAAGAATTATGAAAAATAATGATATAGATAATTCATAATATCATGTGATTGCCTTACTGCATAGTACTTTCTGATTAATCCTCATAAGAATGCATTTGACTTAAATTCTACTAATAGACAAGGTAAATTTTTACCTGTGTTAGAATACTGAATTCCAACGTCGATATTGTGTTAGGTGTGGTTTTGTTCTCCATCTCACTAAGCAAACCTATGATCAGTCATTTATCAAGTTAACTAAGACAAAGACACAATAGAAATGCCTCTAAATTTGGATCGCTCTTCTAGTTTCATTGCACTAATATAAAATAATGTGATCAAAAGAAACTTGAGAAATAAAAGGTTTATTTTGCAAGCATGTCCAGAACACAGAATACCATTATGGGAAGTCAGGGCAAAAACTCAAATCAGGAACATAAAGGCAAGAACCATGGAGGAATGCTGCCTTTTGACTCACTCTGTCTTCCTGAGTGGCTCATGCTTACCTACATGTCTTATATAGCCAAGGACCACCTGCCTGAAGAATGATTCAGCTATGGTAAGCTAGGCTTTCTCATATCCATTAATAATCAAAACAGTGCTGCACAGACTTGCTCATAGGTGAACATTATCTCTGCAATTCCTCAGCTGACGCGTCTCTTCTTAATTGACTCTAGTGTCAAGTTGACAATTTAGGCTCACCAAGACATTGTCTAAATCAAAGCTTTGTGAAGTGTGAGTTATAAATTTACATTCCTAATCTTTAATTGTATAATATTGAAATTTTGGGAAGATATCACATCTATCAGTTTTGAGATACTTGGAATATCACACAATGTATGAGACACATACAATGAGATGTTTGGAGAAATTATCTGACATCAGAGAGTTCCACATCATTTAAAGTACAGAGAAGGGACTGGAGAGATGACACAGTTGTAAAGAGCATTTGCAACACTTTCACAGGGCTTGAGTTTGGCTCCCAGTATCAACCTTGGGCATCTCAGAACTGCCTATATCTCTAGTTTCACAGAATTAGACACCTGATTCTGACTTCCGTAAACTACTTGAAACATATACCTGTTCTCTCTCCTCTCTCTCTCTCTCTCTCTCTCTCTCTCTCTCTCTCTCTCTCTCTCTCTCTCTCTCTCTCTGTGTGTGTGTGTGTGTGTGTCTCCCTCTGTCTCTCTCTCTCACATACACACACCACAAATAAATAAACACATGTAAATGGACATATAAAATACTTAGGAAAAGCATTGCCCCTTTCAGTAGGTACAGTCTGTATTTGTTTCCTACTCTCCTCTCTCCCAATAAGGAAAGCCAAACACAGAATGGCATAACTGTGATTCTCAACCTTCCAAATAATGTAACCCTTTAATACAGTTCCTCATGTTGTGGTGATCCCAACCATAAAACTGTAATTTTGCTACTGTTATAAGTTGCTGTGCAGTTGTTTTTGAGACTGAGGTTTGTCAAAGGGGTTGCAAAACATAGCTTCAGAACCATTGGAATAAGGGATTCCCAAACTCGATGATGTGAGGGGCCTTGAGCAGTAGTCTTGCTATACCTGCAGGTTGACCATCATTCCCTGGTGAGAAAGACTGTGCTTTGATTCCTCTCCACTATAATAAATCATCTCAATACTTCTTCTGCTTTACTCTTCTTAGTAAACCTTTCTATTGTGAACTGAATTCTAGTCTTAAAACTGAACTGAAATGAGGACTCATTAATGGGGACTTTCCAAAAGCAAATTCCAACTTTTATTGGCTCTCCTGATAATTATTATCATCCCCCAAATCACTCAGTATTGCATTTTGCTGCTTGATATGCCATCTCTGCACTGCAAGGAACATTTTATGTTTTATCTTATTTTTGCAAATAAACAGGAATATATAGAGTCCCAATTAAATTCTAGTCACTGATATGATTTTTACAAAATATTAAAATTATATATTTTCACCATTCAACTAACATTTAGTCAAAAGTAGCTATACTTAGACTGAAGCTGAGGATTTTAATCTGTTTCTAATTTATATTTGCTCACATATAGTATATGATATGTCAGCTTCATAAAATATAAATCACTGGATTGTATGTAGCTGTATTTGCTAGAAGTCAGAATTTAATTTATCAAATTTGAAAGAAAATTGACAGATTAGAGATGTTTGTGCAAGAAAATGTGCGACAGTTAGAGATAAAAGAAAGTCAGCTTATCTAGAATTTAATGTCGCTTCCTAAAATGACTACATACAGAAAATATAAATAATACTTTAAAATTTTAGGAGATGGTGTTGTGAAGAGATCGTTTGTTTGTTCTGGCTGCCCAGAACCTAAATAATCACACAGAAACCATAGTGTTTAAATCACTGCTTGGCATTACTTCTAGCTTCTTATTGGCTAAATCTTACATATTAATTTAAACCATTTCTAGTAATCTCTGATTTGTTACATGGCTCTAGCTTACTGGCTAAAGTTTTGGCATCTGTCTCTGGTGGGGCTACATGGCTTCTCACTAAGCCCTCCTTTCTTTCTCCCAACATTCAGCTTAGTTTTCCCCACCTACCTCTATTCCCTGTGTAGGCCCAAGACAGTTTTCTTTATTAACCAATGGTATTCACAGCATACAGAAGGGAATCCCACATCAAAGTGGTTTACTTATTTCCTGTGCAGCATGTCAGACATCATGCATGTGCTGCAATAATTGTGAGGGCGGTCCAAGGACAACTGGTTGGAGTGGCTTCTCTGCTTCCACATGGTATCCTCCAGGGATTGGACTCAGGTTCTCAGGCTTTGCAGGAAGTCCCTTTACCCAAGGAGCCACCTTAAAAGCCCAGTGTGAAATAAATTTTAACTTTTAAAAATGTGTACGTGTGGAGGAGAGACTGTGTGGATGCCATGTCTGCTGGTGCTACCAGAGACAGGAGGAAGGAGAGGAAGAGCCAGAGCCTTAGTAGCAGGCATCATCAGCCTGACCATGGTGTTGGGGGAGACCTGAACTCACATATTCTGGATAAATAGTAAACACTCTTAAAGGTTAAAACTTCTCTCTGAATGAGCACTCACTCACACACACACTCAAAATACTCAGACATTCATATTCACACATACACACTCGTACACACACACACACACACACACACACACATGCTCACATACATACACACACTCTCAAACAGATGCTCACACATACACATGCACACATACACACATACACACACTATAATACACTCACACACATACACATAGACACACAAATACACACACAACTCAGCTGAAAGAATATGACAGGTTTATATAAGATTATAAAGACCTAAAATCATTCTTTATTGGGAATGTCAGCTTTTGAGGTCCTGAGCACATAGATTTATATCACTTTTAGAGTTTCGAAGCCGTGAGGATGAAGGGGCTCCTATTTGGATCTTCATAATTCTATAGTTTGCTTCTATTTGAAATAACCATGAGATGTAGTATGATAAACTGTGATGCTTCCTTACTTTTCTCATTGTTGGAAACACAAAACTGACAAGAAAAAGTTGAATTAAGGGTTTATTCTGACTTCTAGTTTGAAGAGACAAAGTGCCATCATGACATGATAAGCATGGTGGCAGGAGAGAAGCCAACTCTTCATACTATAGCAGAAGTGAGGAATCAAAGAGAAAATATGAAGTGGATCTGGATTTAAAAACCTCACCCCCCCCCCCAGTAACTCAGTACCTACAACTAGGCTCCACCTCCTAAATATTCCACGACCTTCTCAAATAATGCCACCATGTTGGCACCAAGTGTTTGAAAACATACAACTATGTGGGTTGTCCTGAAGAACTCCTTCTGGAAATTCTGAGATTGCTAGTTTATCATTTAAGAAACAGTAGCAATGCTAGATATGGCTGCTGATGCCTATCATCCCTGCACTGAAGGAGCTAGAGGTAGAGAACTGGAATGAAACCAACCTGGGATCCATTAAGAGGCCCTGCCTTAAAAAAAAAAAAAAAACCTACAGATCAGTAGCTAAAGATTTATCTAATTGGTAGAATACTGGCCATTCACATAACAGTAACAAGAGCAAGACCAAAGGCTATAGTTTTAAAAAAATCAAGCAATCAGACAATACACAAAAGCTAAAAGCTTGTCAAATATCTCTTCTGGGTTCCATTATATTTTGGCAAAGACAGTCTGAATTATTTGTGGGATTTCTTATGGGCATGGCTTTTTCTTTTGAAAGATTGAGAGGATGAGATATTTAAATCTCCTAATTGCCTATTAAAGCTCTACCTTTTAACTTCTTTTAGGGATGTCCTACAGCTGACGGATCTTTGTTGCATGTTGTAAGCTGATTTCCTTCTACCTAGCAGGTGGCAAATGCTTTGCTTCTATTTGTTTAGGTAGGTTTTTTTTTTCCTTTTAATCTTTCCTTTCTTTCTTTTGTACCTATTTACTCATGCTCCATTATTAACAGAATCTGGTGTTCTATTATATTTGTTTTAGCTTACACAACAAAATGTGGAAATAAAAACTTTATAAGCAAAGACTCCTGGTGAGAACAGCATTAGAGCCAGAAGCCTGGAATTAGAATATTTGTAGCTGTGCAGAAGATATTTACAGTACATCTGCTTCAGCCTAACACCTCCTAGGTGCCCTCCAAGCATCTGGATCCTCTGGAGAGACGCATTTTGTATCAACATCTAGCACTGCTGTAGGAGTCAAATTCATTACAAACTAGTATGCAAACTGACCTGCATACCATGTGATTATTTACATTCATTTATTGATTTTAATTTACAGGAATATTGTACATATCTCTGCAGTGCATCGCTCTGCTTTTACAAATGTACACCCTGTGTACAGTTCTAAGGCCATTATACTAGCTATTCAGATGTGAATCATTATTCTGTAGTTATTGAAGTATTCTCATAAAACAAACTGTCAGAGTTCAACTGTCAGCAAAGATTAACGGTCCTATTTATAACAAAAATTGTAGCATGAGAAAATACCTCAAAGAGGAAGTGTGTCTTAAAACAACAGTATATTACGATCTCTTAACCCAATCACTGTGCTAGTAACTAGCCATGTGCCATTGTATCCTTTAACGCAATCACTGTACTGGTAACTAGCCGTGTGTCATGTGATCTTTTAACACAATCACTGTACTGGTAACTAGCCATGTGCTATGTGATCTTTTTACTGCAATCACTGTGCTGGTACCTAGCCGTGTGTCATGTGATCTTTTAACACAATCACTGTACTGGTAACTAGCCATGTGACTTTTAGACAAGGTATTTTAAATCTGAGTAGATAACAAATCTAATTGATTTCTCTTAATTTTATTCCTGAACGATGGACTCTTCTTTACATTTCAATTTGGGATTTATTTACTGATAGCAAGCACTTTCTAATTCAGAGTTACGTTAAATGAATATTCACACATGACATGGTTTGAGGGAAGTATGAGAACCAATTAGAAATGCGCAAAGTACTAAACCCAAAGAAATGTTAAGAAGAAAAACGTCCTAACGCAGACAATGTTAGTACATAAGTCTCTGTAGGCTGTCTGTACAAGTCCTTGGAGATCTCTCCAGACCCCATGCATGTTGCTCTTCTTTTTGACTAAGCCTGGTGGTGTTTCACAAGTGGATTAATTCTAAAGGAAGTCTCCATAGCACCTTGGAAAAATTACAAGAATAATGACGGGTTTGGACAAAATAATGCATCTCAAAAAATATTGAATAATGGATGCCATGAGTAACTTTCCAGGTTAAGCTACTTTCCACCCAGCGTCACAATGATTGCTTTCTTTGTGGTACCTAAATTGCATATGAGCAACTATCCATTTACTTGTAGTGGCATTAAATCATCTTTTCTACAACCCGTAAAAGCTCCATTTTCCCAGCTTGCCAACTTTTATCCTACCATCCAACTATGCAATCAGAAATAGTACAAAGTGCGGGGCCAACAAATTGCTGAGCCATTCATTCAAGCAATATGTCAAGGGCCAGGTCTTTACTGCCTTTTAAGAAAAGTTACTACTTTTCTTGTGCGTGCTGATAACTTATAGTTCACACGGATGGCCTGAACACCACTCTCATTGCCCTCGGTTCAGCAACACCTTAAAAGACACGCTGGTATTTATGAGCACATAAAATCACACATGATCTATTTATCTAACCATATTGGTTCCATTATTACATCAACTCAATTCTTAGTCACAGATCTCCCTCTGGAATTTTTTAGAATATATATGTTTTCTAACAAAACTGCCCAGGCAGGGTAGGTTAAAAAAAATAGAAATTTCCCAAATATATTCAGGTTATACACAGAAGTGACATGTATTGAAGTAAAAAATAAACTGTGATTAGAATCTTGAAAAATGCTTCCTTTTACTAGAAGAATGGCAAAAAATAAAATCATGGACTTCTTATTTATTTATAGCTTTATACTAATTTACTAATACATGTATATCCATGTATGTTTTCCACAAATGCAATAACATCCTATACTCATTGAATTTTTATAGTAATTTTTCAAGAATATATATTTTTCCTAAAACATTATTAAATTTTGTAATCTCAGTAAATAATACTTATTATAGGTTTACTTAGGTATTCAGTTTACTGCTAAGTGACATTATATTAGCTGATAGCTACAACATTTATATGTTGTTGCTGGTCATATGCATCCCATTATAGATAAATAGCATACAATGCAGATTGATTAAAATTGTTTCATAATTTCTTACTGAGCTTCAAATTATCTGTTCCTTATTTTTAAAGGAAGAATTCAATACAGTTATTGTTATTTAAAACCTATTTCAAGACTTTAGTTAGGAATGCATGTCTATCTCTTTAAACATATGCCTGTTGCAGGTACTCTTGTAAAAATATTTTATCAGAAGTTATCAGTTTACAGCAGTACCCAAGTTTCCTATTTATCATACAAAATGCAGTGTGTTGTTACTTTTTCCCAGATCATAGTTTAGAATGGAAACCAAAGATATACTGCCAAATAGAGCTGACAAGGAAAATAGTTTTCCTGGGGTTGGAAGGTTTCTCTAAAGATTCCTGCTGTCTCCACATAAAGCATTCTGCTAAAATATATGTGTTAGGACATTAGACAGCTATATCAAAAGATTTCTCATGGCAGTCAATTGTGTACACTGAGATAGCTTACCATGAAATACTTTAATTTTCAAGTGTAATAATTAAAACTGCACTGACCTGGCTAACGTACCAGAGCACCATGTAGAACCACTGTCCCTTTTAGTCAGTTATATTTCTTCCCACGGTCAGGATGGCCCGGCAACAGTAACTCACTACTACATCCCACCATCTTAAAAGTATGTCTAACTGCCAAACAGTGGTGGTTAATGCCTTTAATAGTCTGGTCTGCTGGAGCTAGTTCTAGGACATGCTCAGTTCCAAAGCTACAGAGAAACCCTGACTTGAAAACAAACAGAAAGAGAGAGAGACACAGAGAGAGAGAGAGACAGAGAGACAGAGAGAGAAGAAAGAAAAACAGAAAGAAAGAATGTCCAACCACTCTTCACTTGCCTGGGGAATGGCCAGAATTTCAAGTGTGAATTCTACTCAATCCATATTTTCTTGCATCATTCTAAAATGTAAAATATTCTAAGTAAAACCATCATACTTTGGAGGCTTTTATAAATAATTTTAGTGTCTGTAAAACATTCTTGTTCTCTGTCTATTTATTTATGGATACTTAATGAGTTTCCACATATTGGATATTGAAAAAATGTGTTAGAAGAAAGTAAAAGTAGGTTTAGCATACAGATCCCCTTATTGGTAGATCATACACACACACACACACACACACACACACACACACACACACGCACACACAAACATAAATACACACCATCAGATTGAAAGCTCCTATGGTAGTCTTACTTTTAAAATACATTTTTTTCTTATTTCCTGTTGACTGAGATTTCTGTCCCACCTGATCCTGCAGCTGTTCAGCCCCCAAGAAACACACAGAGGTCTACACTAATTATAAACTGGTTGGCCTATTAGCTCAAGCTAACTCTTATAACTTGTATTAGCCCTTAATTCTTGTCTGTGCTAGCAATGTGGATTGGTACCTTTCATCAGCAAGGCATTCTCATCTTGCTTCCCCTGCAGCTGGAACACGACTACAGACTGAGCTTTCCTCTTCATAGAATTCTCTTATTCTGGTCACCCCACCTCTACCTCCTGCATGGTTGCCCAGCCTATACTTCTTGCCTGATTACTAGCCAATCAGCATTTTATTAAAACAAGTGACAAATCTTTACAAAATACAAAACATTTGTACCACAGAACTCTCATGTATTGCATAACAACCACAGTTTTCTCCCTTAACTCCTGTTAGTTCTCTCCTGGTATAGGAGGTTCTTCTGTTTGTGTGTTGCTTTCATTGGTTAAATAGAGACTTCCTTGGCCTTTTAACAGGGCAGCCCTTAAGTGTGCAGAGTAGACAGAACAGAATGCTGGGAAGAAGAGAAGTGTGGCAGATACCATGATTCTCCTGCCCGAGATGGATGCTGGTTAGAATCTTGTTGGTAAGCCACAGTCATGTGGTGATACACAGATTTAATAGAACTGGGTTAATCAAAATGTGAGAGTTAGCCAATAAGAGGTTAGAGCTAATGGGCCAGGCAGTAATTTAATTAATACAATTTTTGTGTGGTTATCTGGAGTAAGCTAGCCAGGAGGGATGGAACTAAAGGACCCTGCGTTCTTACTACACTCTCCCACACTTTGTTGGCAAATTTTCTTTAAAAAGTCATTATCTACAAACCCATGTCTTCAAATGCTAATGGTGTCAACTCCCACCAATACACAATTTAATAAAATAAATACTATATTCTCAAATAATCACCTTTACACACTTAAAATCTTTAATCTTTTTGATAATCAATATATTAAGCAGAGAGAGGCACCATCTTGTGATTGTAATTAACATATGTTGATGCCTAGTGAAGTTGAGTATTGTTTTCAAATGCTGGATGGCCACTTTTACATATTATTCAAGAAATATATATATTTAAGTATTTTACTTCTTAAATCTTTTCTTTTTTGAGGCTTTCTAAAAATATATTTTAGGTTTTTACTCTTAGTTTCAATTCTATGTCAAAAGAATACATTGGAATATTTTATCTACTATGTGTGTTGCCTCATCACCTTGTTGATTGCTTTCATGACTAGGAAAAAGATTTTATTGTGATGAAATCCACTTTCCTGATTGTCTTTTCTTTGTCTGTGTATTGGATCTAGAGAGAAATTTCTCATGGCATAGATCTATACCACCAAGTAGTTAACTCATGTTGCCTTCTTGAAGTTTCATATATTAACGTTTTATGTTTAAGCCTTTAATATCTTTTATGTTCATTTTGTTCAAATAGGTGTATCTAATAGTATGCTTTTCTACCTAACTTTATTTTGTTCTATGTTTCTATTATAACTTGAAAACAATTGTTACTCATCTTATTAACTGCTTGGGGAATTTCTGCAGGGATGCCATTAGATTCTGGAATATTTTTGTGTTGTAATATAATTGAAAAATTTTAAGGGATAATTGGTTTACTTAAATTTCTTCTTCTCTGTAAACATTCTTTCTATAATGATTGTGTGTCTCTGAAATTACTCATAAATTATCTTTGATTATATTACTTTTATTCTACTTTTCTGCTTTACTGATACAGTGTTAGGATGTTAGCTTTCTTTTCCTATGTGGGGATGCCAAAGCACTATGAGCATCTGAATCCAAAGCCTTTGTGACTTACATGTTAGTAAGTTTGGTGACTAGAACACAAGGCAACCTTAGTTCCAGCAGCAATGTGATTTGGGCATTGATTCTATGTTATGAGATCCTTATGTCCCCATCTACTTTGGTATGAACCTCTATGGTTCAACAGATGAGGAGAGGGCAGAAGAGAGAATTTACTGTGGTCATTACACTGTTAGAGACAAAGGCCTAAGTTTACATCCTTCTTTCCTGGTGATAAATGGTAACTGTCGGCAAACTACCCTGCCTGTGGTCAGTTATGTATTTCAAATTTTTTATTCTGTAATGGGATACTGTGATCTCCTGCATGGTTTTCTTACAAAGGTATTTTAACAATGTATAACTGTTCAATTGTATATTTCAACTGAATAATGATTGAGGGAGGTTTTTTTTTCACAATCTTTTGCTTTCCATCCTTTTCTACTATGCTTTACTAGTCATTTAAAAAGAAACAATAAAACAGTGAAGAAATGCAAAGTTGGCATTTTAAATTGTTTTTCTATTTTTAAGCATATTTATAGCTCAGGAAAACTTCCTTTTCTTATATAAAAATGAAGTTAATTGTAACTCAAGAATTTTTATTAAAAGCAGCAATAGTATTTTACTCTTCCCTGTGGTAGCACCATGAGCATATAGGACCAGAGCAATTTTGACATGAACAAATCTAAGACTAACTATACATAACTTCATAGACTTAGTGATAAGTAGGTTATTTTATTAGAATATTTACCTTAATTATATTTTCAAATGTCAAAGCTTTGATATCATGTATATTAAATGAATCATTGGAAAATCATGATTATTTCATATTATTTATCTTAATGAGATCAGCAAATTTCAATTACACATGGGCTTCTTCTGTTCTAGAGTGTAGATCAATACAAATTTCTTTGTTAGTACAATTTTGTACAATATTTGCATTGATTATCTATATAGTGACATGCTATAAATTGTTATCAAAAATCATGTTTTCAATTCTTGATAATAATTCTTACATTTCTGCAATATGATAACTATGGAAATATCTAAAATTTAAAAGTCAAAATTAAGCCAATACATACTTGTTTTTCGAATAATGACTTGCAAGGCTAGCTTAAAGAAAGAAAGAAGTGCTTACCTAAAATAACAATTCTCCACACACTATGACACCTGTCAATCAGTATAGAAGCAATTGCCATCATCATGACACAGAAACTTTATTTCTCTCAAAAGGAGAGAGTTATAGACAAATCTTTCATACAACAAAATACACAAACTACAAACAACACATACTAAATGCTCATTAGGTATATGTCCTCTACCTTTAGCATTCATCACTTCAAAGTCGGTGATGTTATAGGTACCTGCATTAGTTTGTCACTGGGGTAGTCTTGGTTCTGTCTAATGCTGTGTCTGAGACAAGACTTTCAAGCCAGGATATTGCTTTATAATCTAACCTATGAGAGCCAGGTAGAGCAGTGGAGTGATGAGTATAGATAGATGCAGAGAGAGAAACTGGTTTAAGAATTGCTTATGAAACTAGTTACCATCTCTGGGACTTCCTGAGAAATTATATGAATGCATATTAGAACTTTCTTCAACTTCATAGAAGAAAAAAAGAAAACAATTTTTATGTATATTTTATTTTATTTTTATTCATTATACGTACTAACCATAGTTCCCCCTCCCTCTCCTCCTTCTGCTCACTTCCTCTCAACCTCCACCCTCCCACTCCAGAAAGAATAAGGCCTCTCATGCAGAGTCAACAAAGCAGGGCACATTCTGTTAAGGCAAAACCGAGCTGCCCGCCCCCCACGCCAATCCACATCAAGGCTGAGCAAGGCATCCCCCCCATATAGAATAGGCCTCAAAAGACCAGCTCATGCACTAGGGATAGATTCTTGTTCCGCAGCCAGGGGTCCCAAACCCAGACTAGAATATAGTACTATCAGAAACCTGCAGAGGATCTGGTTTGGTCCCATGCAGGATTAGGTCTAGAGTCCACGAGTCCCAGCAAGTTCAGGTCAACTGTCTCTCTGGATTTCCCCATCATGATCTTGACCAAGTTTGCTCATATAAACGCTCCCTCCTCTCTTCAAATGAACTCCCATAGCTCGGCCTAGTACTTGGATATAGCTCTCTGCATCTGCTTCCATCAGTTACCGCATAAAGGTTCTATGATGTCACTTAGAGTAGTCACCAATATAATTACAGGGGAAGACCAATTTATCCACCCTCTCCAACATGGCTAACAGCCCTAGCTGGACTCTTCCTTGTGAATTCCTGGGAATTTCCCCAGCATCGGTTTTCTGCTAGCCCTATAATGGCTCCTTTATAGAGATATCCCCTTCCTTGATCTCCTTCTCTATCCCTCCATCTCAACCATCCTCTTCCCTCATGCCCTCATCCTTCATCCCCTACCCTCAATCCCCTTGCCCTGAGTTTACCCAGGAGATCTCATCTATTTCCCTTTCCCAGGGTGATCCATGCATCCCTTTTAGGATCCTCCTTGTTACCTAGCTTCTCTGGGGCCATGGTTTGTAGCCTGGTTATCCTTTACTCTATATCAAGTACCAACTTATGAGTGAGTATATACCATGTTTGCATTTCTGGGTCTGGTTTACCTCATTCAGAATGAGTTTTTCTAGTTGCAACTATTTGCCTAAAATTTCAAGATGTTTTATACAGATGAGTAATAATCCATTGTGCAAATGTACCACATTTTCTTTATCCATTCTTTGATTGAGGGACATATAGGTGGTTTATAAGTTCTGGGTATTACAAATAATGCTTCTATAAATGTTGGATACTATGGGCATAAGGCTGAAGATGGATGTCCCAACATTACAGAAGAACTTTGGGTGACTATCCAGGCAGCAAGATGTGTCTGTCATTTCTAAAGTTTGGGAAGGTGCTTACAATACACTTTCTGTTTACTTAGGTAATATCATATCCTTCTGGAGTCTTTGATGGAGTTGAAAAATTTATAGTGGAGTACAGGTTTTTGTGGCTTGACCTGATGATTCTCAGAATTTCTTCATGTCTGTTTTTATTGTCCCCCTTTTCATTTCTGATTTGGTTAGTTTATATATTATCTTTTGGTTAGTTTGGATAGGAGTTTGTATATTTTATTGATTTTCTCAATAGTGTCAATTCATTGTTTCATTGATGTTTTTGTATTTCATTGATTTCAGCCCTCATTTGATTATTTCCTATCCACATCCTTTATCGCATTGTCAACACCTGAGATTCTCTTTTCCATTTCTTGTATTCTGTTGGTTATGCTTGCTTCTGTAGTTCCTGTTCATTTACCCAGATTTTTCATTTCTACAACTCCCTTGGTTTGTGTTTACTTTATGGCCTCTATTTCAATATTCAAGCATTGAACTACGTTTTTTTTTCACCTGTTTGATTGCTTTGTTTTGTTTTTTCTGTGCTTTCCTTAAGAAATTTATTGATTTCTTCCAATGTTTTGTTTTTTCCCTCAATTTCGTTAAGGGAATTTTTCATTTCCTTTTTAAGGGCCTCTACCATTTTTATAAAGTTATTTTTAAGAATGTTTTCTTCTGAGGCTGGGCAATGGTGGTGCACGCCTTTAATCCCAGCACTCGGGAGGCAGAGGCAGGCGGATCTCTGTGACTTCGAGACCAGCCTGGTCTACAGAGCTAGTTCCAGGACAGGCTCCAAAGCCACAGAAAAACCCTGTCTCAAAAAAACCAAAAAAAAAAAAAGAAGAAGAATGTTTTCTTCTGCATTGGGATGTTATAGTCTTACTGTTGAAGAACCACTAGGTTCTGGTGGTGCCACATTACTCTTAATGCTGTTAAGTGTTTTCTTTTACAGGCATCTACCCATCTCTTCCTCCAACTGGTACAGGCAGTACTGTGCTCCCAGTCTTCTGCTCCTCTTTGTGAGGTAACATATAAGTCCTCTTGTGCATGTACCACCCACAGTCTGTTAAATAGAATACAGACAGATGTCATCTGATGGCACGGAACATTTGCAATACATTAGAGTCAGAATATAATAAGAGACTTGTTTTAAACTCCACCTCCCACAGCATCAGCATTTTCTATAGACACTGACACCACCTGTGCCTCCAAGGGCGGCTCTTTCTCCAATTGGTGCAGGCAGTGTCTTTGCATCTAGGGGCTATTCCTCCTGCAGGTACAGGTGGTTTCTGCATCTCCAGTAGGTATTCTTGGTCCAAACAGTGCAGGTGCTGTCTGTGCCTCTATGAGCCTGCATGGGGGTAGCATCAGGGTTGGGGGCACAGTGGGACTTGTAGATAACAAGATCCAATAGGGGAGGGAACATAATAGAGAGGCCTTTTACAGGTACCTTGCCTGCTGACCAGCCAGTGGGGCTGCAGTAGGTGAGGGAGCAACCTGGGATCTATGGTCAATGTTCTTCAGGTAAGAAGACCAGTCACTTACCACTGTACAATTGATACTAGTGGTGTCTGTGTCTTCAGGAATAGCTGATGCTATAGAACAGGGTGGTGGTTGGAGTTGGTGGGTAAAGTGGGATTTGTAGCTTACATGGTCCTATGGGGAGGTGGAAAGGTCTGTTCACAGACATCTACCTGCTGACTGGCTAATGGGATTGTAATAGGTGGGGGACGGGCCTAGGGCCTACAGTCAGGACTGTCCAGGTGGGAGACCAGTCACTAACCACTTCTACAGTATATGGTTATGGGATTTAACAACGATGAGGAAAAAATGTCTACTCTAATGCCTAAACTATTTAAACACTCATATCTTTCGGTATCATGTTGTACAAAAAGCAAGTCTAATTTAAATTGATTACAATCAGAATGTTTTCTGTTTTTTGTTTTGTTTTACCCTGAGATTTGCCAGGAAGGCTCCTATTGGAGTAGTCACATCAAAGCTGATGGAGGAGTTCCAACAGTGTGGTAAAGTTGAATTAAAAAAAATAAACATGATGGAAATTAAAAACAGATGACAGAGGTCAGAAAGAAACCTTTTTATTGTCTTTATAACTATTCAAGAAGTAACACAGAAGAGAACAGCATTATCTCCATTATCCAAACGATCCACATATTGTTTGCAAGGGTGTCATATTGAAACACTGTCAAGGACATTAAAGACTGTATCATATCGCATTGAATAAATTAGGTAAAGATCAAGAGCTAGCATGAAGGAAAACAGGAATAAATTACATATCCCACAGCTAGAACTTGGTGGTGGTTTATGAACACTACAGGGGTCAAAATGATGAAAGGTCAGAAATAAAGGGAAGGGTTATGTGGAAATGAACAGTAGTGTAGACGTAGAAGGGTTACACAGCTGGGTCCTCCCTCTGTTTTTCAGAAAGATACTAGCAAGCCCCATGGCTTCTGCCAGCATCCTTTTTTTTTCCAGAGCCATTCCTGTGGTGCTAATGAGGTGAAAAGTGACCTGCCTGCTCATTCTCTGGCTCTTTACCTAGTAATAGTGTTACATGCTGAAAGGCTGGCTGCATGTGCTGTGCTAGAGATTAGATCACTCAATCCCTAACAGATGCTCAGAGGGTCTTTGAAAGAGCAACACTGAAGTTTCAAAAATGCATATGTTTTTCATCTGAAATGCAGAAGGAGAAGCAAGGCTCCTGTTAATTTTATAGCCTTTCACATACAATTCCTTCATTATAATGTGTCTCAAGCTGCTTCCCTACAGATTATTCAATCAATAATGGTGAACACAGAATTGTCTCCAAGTGTCCAATGTCACTTGATGGCATATACTCTGATCCTTAGATGACAAGAAAGTGTCTTTCTTTTGATGGCATTGATTCTTTTGATGGCAATCCCTTTAAGTTTAGGCTTGCAACCTCAGAATTGAATAGTTATTTTATGCTTCATTGTCAACAAATGAAACAAATTTCTCTGAATATGGTTTTGAGGTCGTAGAAAAAAGGGAAGAAAGAATTTACATGCATCTGTAAGTCTGTGTTTGCATGGGAATGCAAAGAGTGAAGGAGAGTAAGGAGAGTAATTTGCCTGGAAAGCGAGAACAGCATTATTTTTTTATTAAATGTACTTCAAAAACTATAAAGGTATCATAAAATAAAATTTATGTAAGCATGTTGATATGTAACCCCAACATGAAGATTATATCTGGACAAGTTTTCTGCCTTTGGATTATAAGAAAAGATGTGGGGTTCTTCTTAAGAATGTCTACGGTCTAAATAAGAAAAATATGTATATATTAGCCTAGTTAGTCTTCTCTAACAGCAAAAAAAAAATGAAGCAAAAACAAAAGAAAAAAATTACAGGTTATAACAGGCAGAGTAACATGAGAAATAATACCATCACTAAGATCACTTCTACTAATAAAATATTCAGAATAAGAACATGCAGAGCTAAAAGATAATATTTTCACCTTCATCTTCATAGTGAAGGATCACAGTTATACCCTACAAGGCCTGAGGAGATTAGTGGACAAATAAAAGATTATAGGACAGTAGTCAATGCAATGCAAACCTTTGACAAATGTTTGAACAGACTCAAACCTGTTCAAAGTGCTGAGAAGAGACTGGATGCTGAGCTCTAAATGGGATAGCTTTATTCACCTCACTCCTTACCGAGATGCTAAAATCACCTACAAGAAGACCTAAATAATGAAGAAAGGAATACAGGGGAGGGGGATTGTGTGAAATACAAACTGCTGGACATGGCATAGCTCTTGCACTCATGAATTCACAGCACTTATTGTTATCTGCATAGCTAGCCAAAATTCCAGCATAGTTCACAGTTGAGGGAGACAGTTTGCAGAACCCACTGCCTGCTGAGGATCTCCGGGCATTGGACAGCTGCTAAGGGATGGAGAATTAACTTTATATGAGGGTATTGCCACAAGTAGAGTTTCCATCCTTCAAACCTATTCATTTATGGACAACACTAATTGCACTATCTGAAGAACAGGAAGAGAAGACATGAAGCCGAGAGAGGGACATTGTGGATAGATACAAGGGGAGGTGGAAGGAAGAGAAAAAAAAGAGCTGGATATTTCATTGTATACGTGAAAATCCTCAAAGGGAGAAAACTATTCAAAAATATTTAAAAATAGAAATATGAGCAGTTAGACAGCTATACTTAAAAGCACAAATGGATCGTGGTAAAGAGATGTAAGAGAAGTTGGAGAACTTTTTATTTTTCATTAGATATTAAAGCCATGTGAACATGTTCATGCCTGTTGCATTGAGGATCAGCATCCTGTCCTTTGACAAGCATGGCTGTACTACCAAAAATTATCAAATAATTTTATTCAAATAAGAGTTGAATAAAAAGACAGATACAACTAAATCAGACAATACAACTAAATAAGACAATACTAATTAATACGGCCTCTTCTGAAAATGTAAAATCTCAGTAAAACTCATATTAATGGAATCATATAGGCAAAGAAATATCAATTTCCACTCAGAATGTTGTTACAAGAACACTCTATAATCTGTGTAATCTCACAATATTACTATAATAGCACTGTGTTGGGATGACATATGCACACCTCAAATTTTAAAGTCATAGCTACTTCTTATCGAAAGTTCAAAATACATTGCAATTTTCTTAAATATAAAATAGTCTAAAAATAAAATGATAATAAAGGACTCTAGAGAAATGAAAGTCCTTAATGGGAGGTAATATCTTTCAGATAGAATTTGATAATGATATAGAAAAATATACCTCAAAATGTAAAGTATTTCAGGGGTATTCACTATAATAAACACTTTCTCTACTCTCTGACCTTGAGCCCATTTTATGGTCTCTTATTCAATCTATCTCTTTTGATCTTTTGATAAATATCATTTCCATTATATTGAATTATTGTCCTCAATGTTCTGGCTTCCATGGAGAAGAGGTTGTGAAGAAGTAGACAGGACTTATATCTTCTAGTTTGTATAAACCAAAATGAGACCAAGGATACAATTTTCAATAAATCCAATTTCCTTATTCATGCTGTTAAATTTCCATTTGGAAAACTCACTAAACATATTTTATCTTCTCTTTAATGTACCCTGACCATCTTTTGGAGCATTGTATTTACCTAAGTGCCACATTCATCAGTTAGTAATATTATATCATTTCATTATCTTAAACTTTCCTCTTTTGTTCTATTTTTTTAAAAGATAACAGTGCCATGTGTCAATTGAAGAATCCCAAAAGGAGATTCATAAAGCCGAAAGCCATTAAACAAGATACAAGAAGAAATATGGCTGTCATTTAGAATATTTGGTGAAAGACATTCAACCAAAGCAAAAGTATTTCTTCTACTAAACTTAAAGTGAACTAAATTTTTGTCTCCTCAGAATGAATTAATTTATGTAAATACATATTTAATACGCAAAAAGGCAGCAGAAAAATTATTTATTAATCAAATTATCTGTTTGGTGTATAAGAACATTATGTGATATGGAGTCTAAACGTTGAATTCTGAAAGTGATAAAAGGTGAGAAAATCTTAACACACAAGCTCACTGGTGAAAAAAAAAGTACTGTCATTTTCTTCTCATACCCTAAGCTGGTTTGGAATTGGTATTGAATTAAGCTTTGAATTATGGAATGATTACTTAAATAAGTCTTGAGTATGTTTAATTCTCTACCTAAATAGATTCCTAGTCTAAGTCTGGAGAGTAGCGTTTTGAATGTAACTAGTCCCTCCATCATCCTTTTATGTAACTGAAGGTATTATACTTATTCGTTCCCTTAGTTCATCTGAAAGTCATATGAGAAATCACTGTTGAGTAATTTAAATCATAATGCAAGTTATTATTAATTTTTCCCCTTCTTTTGAGTCATACTCAATTTGATTTTGACCACTGAACTAATCTTTTACAATGATTTTCATTATCTCTTTTGTTAGCTACTGTTCCATCTATAACTTCTGGTCTATCCACGTATTGCTGGTACATTAGAATCTTTCTTATCTGGAACTTTTATTCTTAAGATAATATCTTTCATTATAATAAGTACAATATGTTTTTCAGATTTCTTAGATGTTTAAGGGAAAAAGTTTGACTAAAAGAGGAAGAAGATCTGATTACAGCTATATCTTATGTAATTTATAACTTCTTTTTCCCATGCTATCCAAATTATAATATGGATCCATGATTATCTACTATTTCAAAAGAGGCTCTATGAAAAATATGCAAAATGCCCCTAAAATGTGTACAAAGGATCATAATTTTAGTACTGTGGAAGCTGGTTGCTTTTCAAACTAATGTAAAATTGAGAGCCAAATTATCTACTTAAAAATTATTCTGGAACCTGTATTCAAAAGAAGAAACAAAAGAAGAAGGAAGGAAGTATCAAAAATTTCAGAAGAAAGTATAGAGAAAAGTGTGAGGTTTATTTATTTTTAATTTATTGTATCAAAAATTTTCCAAACTTTTGTGGGTTTGAAGAAGAAAATGAAGATATCACTTACTACAAGGATATAGAATGAATTTACATGTGAAGTATGTACACAGAACCTGGAATAAATAAGGTAAGAACACACAAAGCTTAAGATATTTCCTGTGAACACTGAGTTATATCAAGAATGTATGTAATTGGAAGCATTTTCAGGAGAATAATCTAGAAATAACTTTTTGTGGCAGTGTGAATCGATTATTTTCTTATGTGAACTTCCATACTTTCTACTTCTTAACTTTACCTACAGTCACTATTCTTAAAATTGACATAGTGTTTTATATGATTCTGTAATAATAATACTGGTGGTTACTTTTAGCTATAAATGTCTGATGATCAAATACAAAGCAAGCTAGTAATTGTTACCTTTAAACTATTCATTATGTATGATTTTCAACATAACACCATTTACTTAATTTAGCTAAAAGGAATATATTCTGACAAGCTCCTAGTGGTGTTCCTAAAACCTAAGGGAGAACAAGTCAAGTCTCCAGGACTGCATTCCAGGAGCCTTCCTGAGATTTGCAACCAGTGAGTAAGACAGCAAGCCTTCATTAACATGCAGCCTGGTAGAATGCACTCAAAAAATCTGTGCCAAAAAGTAAAAGTGGAGAAACATCTCATGCTGCATACTGATGACTGTGAAGGAGCCTGTGAATACATATCAACCTAGAGAACAGATCAAAAAGGCATTATGATGTGTAGCCACATCTTTTAACAATGAATGACGTAAGTACTTATGAAAGTGTCACAGTTTCATAAACTTAAGATTGCCCAATGACTGGTGTCTTAGTTACTTTTATATTTCAGTGATAAAATACTTTTGTAGCAGAAGCTGAGGGCTCACATCTCATAAGGCAAACAGAAAATAGAGGAAGTTAAGAAGGAATGGTGTGGGGCTTTTAAAACCTCAGAGTATACCCCCAAAAAGCCTTTATCCAGCAAGGCCACAACTCTTAAACCTCCCAAATAGAATGAATAACTAAGTATCAGGTGTTCAAATGCCTGACATTTATGTGGGGGGCAGGGAATGGGGGAGAGTAGGGAAGCATCTTGACTAAACCGCTACAACTGATAATAATGTCATCCATATAATATAATATTAACATATACATTTAAAAGTTTTATGCAACAAAGGTAAAGGTACCAAA
The DNA here is from genome assembly GCF_037038515.1 of Microtus pennsylvanicus. Classification (NCBI taxonomy): domain Eukaryota; kingdom Metazoa; phylum Chordata; class Mammalia; order Rodentia; family Cricetidae; genus Microtus; species Microtus pennsylvanicus. The sequence goes on along the minus strand of NC_134579.1, from coordinate 54,500,648 downwards.
ATTGAAAGAAGTTAAAGTATGTGCTTAGCTATGAAAGGTTAGAGATTGTGAAAAAAATATGAAGTATATGATTACTGATATGGGAAGTCCTTCTGTACATGTGTTGCTTTTATTGGTTAATGAATAAAGAACAGTCTTTCAGGATCCCTGCTTCATGAAAGAGTCCGCCAGACATTTCACAGGGCATAGAAGTGACTGAGAAACTGCCAATACAGGCTGAACTGTCTTTGAAATTTCCTGCTTCATGCAAAGTCTCCTGGTTACTATGAGCATGGAGGCTGAATATGTGTGCCCCAATGTTACAAAAGAACTTTGAATGACTGTTCAAAAAGCAAGATATCTCTTGTCAATTCTAGAGTTTTGGAAGTTGCTTACAACGCACTTCCTGTTAACTTAGGTAATATTATATCCTTCTGGGGTCTTTGATGGAGTTGAAGAATTGATAGTTACAATTATAGTTTTCCTTAGTTATATAAAAGATTAAGTAGATATAAATATTGTAACTATAATTCTTGTTTGATACCTGTTTTGTTATATGTAATTTTACTATGCTAAAATTAAAACCTTCCTTTTTATTTAGACAGGATAAGGGAGGTGACATGGGATACCCTGCTGATGCTGTGAATGCTGTTGTTAATAAAGAAGCTACTTGGGCCTATAACAGGGCAGAATAGGGCTAGGCAGGAACACTAAACTGAATGCTGGGAGAAAGAAGTCAAAGTCAGTAAGACACCATGTAACTATCAGAGGAGATAAATGTTGTAACCTTGCCAATAGGCCATGACCTTCTGGTGATGCACAGATTAATAGAGATGGGTTAATTTAAGATTAAAGAGTTAGCTAGAAATGTGCATAAGCTAATAGGTTAAAATGGCTAATAGTGTAATTAATGATTATTTGAGTCTGGGCAACCAGGAAATGAACACGCATCCTCTGACTACAGATTACTCTTGGTAAAAAGATAGACAACTTAGCAGTGGAGAAAGTATTTTAAAGCTTTACTCATGCATTTCTCTGTGCAATCAAAGGACTGGACAAAAATGATGCAACCTGAAGCCTTTATACAGCTGACCCACTTTCTATTTGCTCTTTACAAAACAAAGTCAAGTTAGAAGCTGTTAGCTAAAGCTGCCAGAAACTTCAAATGTTCACAAAAATACCTTCTACTAATTCAGAAAGGTTAAGTTTCATTGTGTTGTATTTAATTTTGACAAAATAAAGAAAATTTGGATCAATTATTTATTAAAGGGCCTTACACAATTAGAAATACATCCTACAAGCACAATTTCCCAGTTTTTATACAGATCATAATGAGGATGATATCTGACCTGATTCAAGACTGAAAAACTCCTAAAATACTTAACACTGTAGGAAGCAAACTTTGCCAAACTCCAAATCTATAGTCCCAGAAACACTCAAAGACAAATCATTTTTGGTTTATTTTGCATTCATGTAGCAAAACTGATATGATTTAAATATGAAATTTCTCAGTTGAGATCATATTCTAAAGCCTTGTCAATAACTGATAAAGATATCTTAGGAGGTTCTACAGAGATTATCCAGTGATACTAAGCTGAGGAAGTAGGTCACTAGCAATGTCTTCTTGTGGATTTTGTGTCTCTGTGCCCATTTTATCTTTTGAATAGGCTACTTGGTCACCATGAGACACAAATCTAAAATACATTCCAAGTATTCTAATGTTCTTTCCATAAACAAGGAGCCAAGGATTGTGAACCGACCCATCCAAAACCATCAGTTCAAATAAATCCTGTGAATTTTTTCAGCCAGGAATTTAATCAGAGCAACTAGCAGTAATTAATACGGTCACTACTTTTGTACAAAGCCACCAACAGCTTAATAGTGGATACTCAGGAACAAAGCTCTCCTATGACACAGTTAATCATTCTGTTTCATAAGAGAAGCACTATTGCCTCATATTCTGGATCTAGGAGAGAGAGTGACTTGTTCAACTCATTGTGTTCTCTGGAATTTACACACACTAGAGATCAGGAAAGAAACATGGCAAATCATTTTTCTCTTCTTTTCACTCAACACTCAGTTATCCCAAATGAGTGAAGTAACACTCTAGGTTTCTCTTCATTAACCAATTTCACTGATGATTAGTGGTGATAATATTTGAGAGGCATTTTATCAACAAATATTTTGTGACTAGCTGAAACTATAGTAGGGGCTTGTACATTCTGTAAAATACTTGAAATATTCTGTTGTCTTCATATAATAACAAATATTCTTGGCTGCTTATTATGTACTTACTCCTAGAAGACACATAAAATTACACCATCTATAGTAATTAAAAACAGGTATTATGTAAACAAAATAATAACAAACAAACAAATGCAAAACATGCTCAATAATTATCATAAAAGCCATTCGGGTAAAATTTACAAAAGACTGGCTATATTTTAATTTTTTTATAAAGAATATAAAATCTGAAGTCTGCTCCTTCTCCTGTTCCTGTTCCTCTCCCTCATCTTTTCTTTCTCTTCTTTCTCTTTCTCCTTCTTCATGTGCATGGACTTTTAATTTTGTCATAATTCTATTACAATATTCTTAGTTTGCTTATGGAGCCATTTGGTGTCCTTTGAGGTGTACCTCCCCACAGTTTCCTCCTAAGTTCTCACTAATTAAGGAAAATATAAATGCTTGTCTATCACATAGCTTCAAGTACTTATATAATTTATTCCCCACATCTCTAAAATAATACTGTATAATAATATTCTTTTAATTCTTTCATGACTATCTACTCCAACTTTAAGATTACCCTCTGTGTGATCTTCTTCATTAACTTCTCTCATATATTTTTCTCAATGTCAATAACATCACCCTCATCAAAGCTGAAAGCTTTACTTGTGTATGTCTTCTTTCTTTTTTGATTGTTTGCTTCAAGATCAGTCTTTTATATTCAAATTCTTCCTTCTGTTTCTATATGGCATGTAGACCCTTAATCATTTCCCTAACATCTCATTTTGATCGTTGCAATAGATTATCTCTTCCTGTATTATCTCTCTGGGCAAAGTTAGAAGTATCTTAGCAGAGTCCTAAAATAAGATTGTCATTGTAGTTTTAGTCTCTTAGATTTTTTCAATAATTTCTTTGAAGTATTAGTAGTTGAATAATATTGGGCAAAATAATGTTTAACATCTTAGAATGTACCTCATATGACAAGATATAAGCCAAAAATAACTCATAAAATATTATAATATAAATGAGGACATTTATTTTCACAGAAGTGAAACTTTTGTTCATAATTTTTGCATTGGCAATTGACAGATACATCAAAAGCTCTATACACATGTCAATCTTCTTAGAGCTAGATGAATTTTCTTCAGTCATTCAGTGTTTTCCCATAAGGGAACCTGTGTTACTTTGCTTATCTCATTAGATATCAGTATAACGCTAATTCTACACTCTGTCAAATTATAGTCCTCAGCTTTAAAAATATCATCATGTTATTTCTCTGTGAAAATAACCTAACAGACCAATTTTCTGCTTCATGGATAAAATATAGAGATGATGGTGTCTGGTGTGATTGCTTAATTTTGTTTTTCCACGAACATGTTTATGAGAACTAACAAGGATTCAATGACAACTACATTAAATGATTTTTAAGACTGTGCTCCAACAAATTTTATTCTTACAGCCTTGACTCTACTTCTTAAATGTTCTGTCATATTCCCGGGAACATTACCACATTAATGTCTGAGATGCCAACACATGAATCACTGGGGAGGGGACAAAGTCAAGCACAACTACACCATAGACAGTGAGCAAACTAAGGATGCAAAATGATGACGATTTCTAAAATTGTCACTAATGTCCATGTAACTCCAGCTACATTAACAGCATTCTTTCTAAAGAGGTCTAGAATGATAGTGTATCAGGAGTAAAGAGATACAGGATTGGTTGCTAAGACTGTGGATATAACTCTACAAAGCAGGCTGAAGAGAACTGTAGGAAAAGGCCTGACTCCAAAGAGGCTTCAGAAGAGCTTGTCTCAAGAATGTTCATATAGAGAGACTTTGTCACATGGTATGCAGAACAAGAGGGAAATGGTGGTGTTCTACTCCAAATACCTAGGCACATTTCCCTTAGTATTATTTTATTACGGATGAATGACTGATTTTTGCCTGCTTTCCTTCAGTTTAAGTTTTATCCCATATTGTTGTTTAGGAAAAAAAGAAGGACTTCCTTCCACTCTAAAGTTTACCTAAAAAGAACTAACAGTAAGCAGATTTAATATTAACAGAAGAGAAAGGATACAAAATTTGCATAGCAAAGAATCATAGGATACAGAAATGAAGTTTGCATAGCAACACGGGCTGTAGAAAGGAACAGAAGCCAGGCTAGGATAGGATGGAAGTGAGAACAGCAATGGGAGGGTAAAGGAGAAGAAGGCTCAGTGGAACGAAGACTCTTAGGATTATGGTGTTAAGGTTTTCTTAATATTCTCTTAGAGTTGCCTTCAAAATAGTTGAAGAGAATATGCAGGGCGAGGCTAAGACAGGAGAACTAAAAACAAGTGTAGACTAGATATTGCTTGGCTTAAACAAAATCAAACAAATATAAGCAAAACAAAGAAAGCCGCAATACGAGAAGATTTTGTCTAAGTAGAATATCCTGGGCATAAACATTGGGTACTGGTGCTTAAGGGATAAATAAATGCCTGTCCTCTGGGTAGACTAACATACCAGTGTATGTTACACTACACTATATGTATAACATACATTCCTGTGTATGTTGAGAAACAGTGAGAGTTAGTCAGCTTTTCAGTGTTACACACTAGGAAGAAAAACAGATAAGGGTCTGGCTTACCTCACTCAGGATAGTGTTTTCTATTTGTACGCAAAATTCAAGAAGTCCTTATTTTTACTGCTGAGTAATACTCTAATATGTATATATTCCATACTTTCTTCATCCATTTTTCCATTGAAGGGCATCTAGGTTGTTTCTAGGTTCTGGCTATTACAAACAATGCTGCTTTGAACATAGTTGAGCATATACTTTTGTTGTATGATAGGGCCTCTCTTGGGTATATTCCCAAGAGTGGTATTGCTGGGTCCAGGGGTAGGTTGATCCCGAATTTCCTGAGAAACCACCACACTGCTTTCCAGAGTGGTTGCACAAGTTTGCATTCCCACCAGCAATGGATGAGTGTACCCCTTTCTTCACAACCTCTCCAGCAAAAGCTATCATTGGTGTTTTTATTTTAGCCATTCTGACAGGTGTAAGATGGTATCTTAAAGTTGTCTTGATTCGCATTTCCCTGATCGCTAAGGAATGGCAATGGGTTTTTGATCTTACTGCACGTACTGGCTTTGGGGCAGCCTAGGCAGTTTGGATGCTCACCTTACTAAACCTGGATGGAGGTGTGATGTGGGAGTGTCATATATCAATCTGTTGATTTCATTGGTTAAGTAATAAACTGCTTGGGCTCATAGCTTAGAGCATAGGTGGGTGGAGTAAACAGAACAGAATGCTGGGAGGAAGAGGAAGTAAGCTCAGACTTGACAGCTCTCCTCTCGGGAGCAGAAGCCTCAGCAGAGACTCCATGCCCTGCTCCTGGGCAGACACACTCGATGAAGCTCCGACCCAGAATGGACGTAGGCTAGAATCTTCCCAGTAAGACCGGTGCTCACAGGTTATTAGAGATGGGTTGATCGGGATATCAGAATTAGCCAGTAAGGGTTAGAGCTAAAGGGCCAAGCAGTGTTTAAATGAATACAATTTGTGTGTTGTTATTTCGGGGCATAAGCTAGCAGGTGGCCAGGGTGCTGGGGACGCAGCCCCGCCACTCCAATTACTACAGAGGTGGGCAGTCCTTGGACTTCCCACAGGTCAGGGAACCCTTATTGCTCTTCAAGCTGATGAGGGAGAGGGACTTGATCGGGGGACGGGGAGGGAAATGGGAGGCAGTGGCAGGGAGGAGGCAGAAATCCTTAATAAATAAATAAATTTAATAAAAAAAAGTAAAAAAAAAGAAAGATAAGGAAAACCATTGAAAACAAAAAAAGAAAAAGAAAAAAGAAAAACAGATAAGGGGGTGGGTGTCCAGTGATACATAAATTCATGTTTAGTGATGTGAACTCTCACTTTAAGTCAAGAAACAATTGAGGAAGGAAGCATAGATTTGCACTTTTAAGCATGCTTGATCAAGGCATGGGATCTTTCTCATGTGGTCTCAGTTCTGATTCTGCAAGAGGTTCTAGAGAACTCTTTGTTGCTTGAAGGAAGTAATCTGTTTTGCATATTGATTCTTTCTACTTCACTGTCCAACCTCATTATCAAAGATAACTGCCTTCATTTGGGAAGGTGGCCTGGGCACCTACATCCTGTGGTACTGTTTCATAGAAGTATTTATGAGGAGGCCAATTATGGTTCCTGCAATTCACTGAGACTGCAGCTTTATTTCAGTGATTAAATGGATATTATGTTTTTATTCTGCTTTTTAGTTGCCATGTGAGTCCTAAGTTAGGAGTCAATGGTTTTTAGAAAAAGCAGCTTCAAAGCGTCTGTTGTAGAATTTTCTGATTTTGTTTTGGTTTAGTTTGGTTTTAGAGACAGGGTTTCTTTGTGTTGCTTTGGAGCCTGTCCTGAAACTAGATCTTGTAGACCAGGCTGGCTTCAAACTCACAAAGATCCGCCTGCCTCTGCCTCCCAAGTTCTGGGATTAAAGGCGTACACCCCACTACTTGGCAGAATTTTCTGGTTTATCTTTTCTGGTTATTTGGTGGATTCTCAAAGAATGATGTTATGACAATTAATTTCCTATTGAAGGAAGCTCTTCTCTGTCAGGTATGGTCCCTAATTGTGCTTAAGAGTGGAGAAGTCATAGTGGGTTTGATTGTGAGAGAGTTTCTACTGCTTTTTAACAAATTGAAACATCAGACTTTGGGATATAATATCCAGTATTACCAGTACTCTCAGAAGGTTAATTTGTCATTGGCATCAAGGGATATTTAGTGGGATATATGCTTCCTGATTTGCCTTATTCTTTCCCCTCATTTTTAACCACACCCTTTGTCCTAGAATTCAGTTTTCACAACTACAGAAGCCTCACCCAGGCAGCTCTCATTAATATCTTTTTCTTCATGATTTTTGCTGCACTGATTTGGACATTCTCTGTTTCAATTTTAGCTCCATCACACTGTGACAATTAAAGTTGCAGACATTGTTTCCCAGCCAGCAATTCACTAAAGTAGTTTGAAAGTCTGAGATAATATCTTGCACATACACTTAAATATGACATATTTGAGTGCTTGATATTTTAGCTGTAGCTTGATAGTTTCAAATTAAAAGATTTTCTTTTAGGCTGAGATCTTATATGATAGCTTTGGGTTGATAATTACACCCAGATTCGTTTTTCATGTTCACTAAATTGTACTTCCCAACACAAAAGCTATCTGTCATTTGTATTGTACTCAAATTTTTGTGAAGGCTCTCTTTGGTTATAATGTAATAATACATTAATTAATTTATATTTTCAAGTCATATTTGCTGATATTTTAATAATGGGAAAGATAACGCCTTACTGAATTTTATTATTTTCTTTTATATGTGTGTTCACATATATGTGGACACATAACTATGTGCAGTTTTGTCTTCATGTGTATACACATATGCTGATACCCAAGGTTGATTCTTTCTAGATTGCTCATTTACTTCATTAATTGAAGAAGTGTATAGGAAAATCAGAGTTTTCCAATATAACTAATCTCTAGCCAGCTAGCTTTTATGATTCAGTTTCTGCTTCCAATGCTGAAATTAGAATTAGACTGACATACCCTCCAACCTTGAATTTATGTGATTTCTGGGTGTTTGAACTTTGGTCCATTTGCTTTAAATACAACAACTTATTCCGCCATAAATTTTAATAATATACTATTACATTACTCTCCATTTAATACTAACTGTGAAAGGTCACATGATGATTGATCAATATAACACTAGTACTCAGGAGGCTTTGGCAGAAGAACCATGAGTTCAAGGTTAGCTTGTTCTTAATAGTGAATATGCATTTGAAAATTAACTAATTTTAAATAAGTTTGTATTCTATATTTTTTGCAGAAATATGTTGATGAAATTAGGATTCCCTCTGCTATGGGACAATGGTCTTTTATCCTTTCACTTGATTTATTTTTAATAAAATGCTGATTGGCCAGTAGCTAGGCAGGAAGTATAGGCAGGGTGATGGTGACCAGGCAGGAAGTAGAGGTGTGGCAACAAGAAATATGAGAAGAGGAAAGTTTCAATCTGCAGTCATCACCCAGATGCAGAGGATGCAAGATGTGACAGCCTCACTGAAAACACAGACACAAATTATGGGCTAATATAAGTTATAAGAGTAAATAAGCCTGAGTTACTAGGTCAACCAGTTTATGATTAATATAGACCTCTGTGTGTTTCTTTGGGACTGAATGGCTATAGGACAGGGTGGGAAAGAAAACTATGTCAACAAATGGTGCCCATATGGACAACTGCATCCACATAAATCCTGAGAGAGCTTGGGAAGTTATTCTAGACAGAAAAGAATAAAGTTAAGCATGGCTTATTGATAGCAGTACTTTCTCAGGTAGGCACTCTCATTTAAGAGAGCTTCCTGAAAAACCTTGAAGCTCTTTTAAGAGGTCCTGCTGTGAAATACTTACATGCTGTTGGTGAAAAGTAGAATGAATATGTTTTGGTGGTAGCAGGGAACTTGAAACTCCATAGAGTTGTGGCAATAAACATGGCTCCAGCTAGTACCTCTGCCATGAGACTAGACTCTCAGAAAAAAAAAAACTAAGGAATGGGCTGGATCCATTCCTCAATGTCACAGCTTTAATATTACCTATATTGCTTAGCAAATTAAAGACTCACGTGGTCAAAAAAAGAGAGAGATACAGTATAGATGAATTCAAAGATTAAGTAAACCTCTAAATGGTTTACTGTGTGTTTAGGCTTGAGAGAAAAATAAAGGATAAAGTCCTTAAAATGAAAAAGAAAAAAAGAGAGTAGTTGGGGGTGGTGACACACAACTTTAATCCCAACACTTGGGAGGCAGAGGCAGATGGATCTCTGTGAGTTCAAGGACAACCTGTTCTTCAGAGTGAATTCTAGGACAGCCAAAAATACACAGAGAAACCCTGTCTCAAAAAGCCAATAATTAAAAATAAAAAAATAGAGGTTAAAATAAAGCCATGTAAAGATTAAAAATACACAGAGAGTCTGGATATTGTATGTTATTGTGTTTTTAAAATTATTTTATGACTGAGGAATGAGCAAAAGCTGCAATAAAACATTTGATTATTAATACTGTTGGATTAATCCAATAAATAATATTTTGAAAATGCTTTTTTTTTAAAATTTAAGTCATAAGATATGTTACTTTGGACAAGAGGTTTTGCTTTTGTTTCCACAGGAAATGAGGGACTCTGAATTCCTCCTGAATTAAGAAAAGTCAGGTTTGACCAAGAAAGACCCCCTGAGAAATCTTCAATAGGAGGAATGGCCCAGATGTCTGAATTCTACATCCAGAACAGTTCAAAGACTGCTATCTAAGATCATTAAGCCTCAAAGGATACTCCAGTCAGGACTTGATCACAATTTTAAATTTTCTTTTGGTCCCCATAAGATTATCAGTGCCCCAAATCAGCAGGAAGTAGCTTGGAAAACTATGCCCACAATGCAAAAAAAAAAAAGGATTATGGATGTTTGCCTTTGTTTAAAATGTTGGTTACAAGTTGTGATGATAATGGTCAGGAGAAAAACTAAGCAAAGGATATTAGATTCAGAGTTCTTGTTTATAAAAAAGGAGGAGAGCTGTGAGACAATGGTCTTTTATCCTGTCACTTGTATTATCTTTAATAAAATTCTGATTGGCCAGTAGCCAGGCAAAAAGTAGAGGAAGGGTGATGGTGACCTGGCAGGAAGTAGAGGCGTGGCAATAAGAATTATGGAAAGAGGAAAGTTTCAGTCCAGAGTCAACTCCCAGACACAAAAGAAGCCACAGAGAGCAAGCAAGATGTGACTGCCTCACCAAAAAGGATACTAAGACACATAGACTAGAATTATGGGCTGCTATATGTTATAAGAATTAAATAATAAGAAGAATGAGCTACTGTGACAATCAGTTTATAATTAATATAGACCTCGGTGTATTTCATTGGAACTGTACAGCTGCAGCACCGGGTGGGACAGAAACCTCAGTTAACACCCTTTTTTTAGTCATTTCTCTTCCTGATAAAAGAAGTTGGATAGGCAGCTCCAGAACAATTTTCTCAGAATGTAAGAGAAAAACAACAGGACATGCAATCTGTAAATCCTGATAGCTTCTTAGAATAGGGAGATGGAAAGAGGAGAGGGAAAGCTTGGAAGTCAGCAGACAGTGAGAAGGCAAAAAGCAGCAGAATAGAGCTTCTGGGACTGAGCATGCAAAGAACCTGCATGTCAGAGAAAGAAGGCATGCTCTGGCTTTGGTGAATATCTGAAAGAAAAAGAGATAAAATAAGACAAAAAAAAAAGAGATGACATTCAGAAAAGCTGGCATAGCAATGATTCCACAAAACAGCCTGATAAAATTCCTGTAAGCAACTACCCCTTGGGTGGGGCTTCTGAGAAGGGGAAGTGCATCACTTAATTCAGGGTATTATTAGTTCTCCCTTGGGATTTTTCAGGTGACTCTATTTTCCTGGACAGTGAACTTGACAGGCTCAGCTGTTTTACTGTTAAAAGGAGACTATAGTATGCAATATTCCAATTTGATGCAGAGTCAGAGGACTCTTGGTTGTTATGCTTTTGACCAGGGAGACGCAGGGCTGTAACATGGCAGCCTGCTTGTTGCTCGGCTACCTGACAAGTTTAGCCCCAAAATAATCACACAGAAAACTGTATTCATTAAAACACTGCTTGGCCTATTAGCTCAGGCTTCTTGTTAACTCTTATAACTTTCATTAACCCATTATTATTATCCATGTTAGCCACATGCTCAGTACCTTTTTCAGCAGGGCAGGTCACATCCTGCTTCTTCAGTATCTGGACAGGACTGGGGAGGAATGGGCTTCCTCCTTCCCAGAATTCTCCTGCTCTCATTGTCCCACCTCTACTTCCTGTCTGGTTGTCCAACCTATACTTCCTGCCTGGCTACTGGCCAATCAGCGTTTATTTAAATCATGCTTGACAGAATATAGACAATTGTCCTGCACCACTTCAACTACTCCAGATACCTCCCCATTTTCATACAATGATTAAATCTAAGCAGTTGCAAAGCTTTACTTTTTAGGAAAACAAGAGGTGGAGGTTCAAATTGTCCATGACCTCCAAGGCTACAGTAACACCATCTATAGTCTATTTGCCTGCTACAGAAACAATTACTCATTAAGATTATTTTCTATGGGGTCTGGGAACTTGAGAACATTGAGTCCACCTGACCCAGGTAACAATCTCCCTATATAAGCCATTTCTATTTCTACTATTACCTCCATGGCTTTCCAGAAAGTCAAATGAATCTTTAGCCACATAACAGTGTTTGATTTTCATGTGTCTTATGATTCGATCTCCTGCTTTCACATAATAATTAACCAGCTGCCTCTGGAATGTGCATATCTTAAGAAAATGAAATGCCAGTCTATTTGAGCCTATGTGACAGCAGGAAACTTACTTCTAGGATATAATCAAGAGCATGTCACATGTCAGAGAATGGCAGGAAAACAAAGACTTGGAATATATTGATTGTCACTAACTTATCTTTTGCAAGTTGGATTAACATCACTAACTCATTTAAAATCAAAAATATCTTTTAAAAATGGAATTTAGAGCATCAAAAATTATTCATAATAAAAATTCATGAAAAACAAATTTGTCTTAAGAGAATAATCGTATTTTCTTAACTTATTAATAAAAGTGAAACTGCAAATAAAATATTATTATAGAAAGGTAAAAATAATAAAAGTTGACCGGGTCAGAAGGCATATCCTTTTCTTCCTAGGGCTGAGCATACAGGGGCAGGTAGATCTCTGTGAGTTCATATTTTTCTACTTAGTGAATTAGGGCTCTGTACAGAGAAATTGTCTCAAAAAATCAAGTTAATCAGTATTGTGATTTGAAGGAAAATTATATCCTATGATTTCTGGTATTGAACATTTAGTTCCCAGTTTATTGAGTTCTTTGGGAAGAAATAGGTTTCCACCTTGTAGGAGAAAATATATCACAAGTATTCCTCACTTTCATATCTTATATATTCTTTCCAATAAGAATGACTGAAGAATAATGACAAATGCTAAAAGAATGGAAATATTTTAGATTTTAAATGTCCCCCAGGATTCCTCATTGTCCGCTATGTTCAGTCCTTGGGCTTCCCACAGGTCAGGGTACCCTGATTGCTCTTCGAGCAGATGAGGGAGGGGGACTTGATTGGAGGAGGGGGAGGGAAATAGGAGGCGGTGGCGGGGAGGAGGCAGAAATCCTTAATAAATAAATAAATTTTAAAAAAATAAAGATCTCTTTAAATCGGGGAAAAAAATGTCCCCCAGGATTATGTTAAATCCTTGGTTGCTGGGGTAGGCACTGTTGAAAAGTGTGGAATCCACTATGTGGAACTTAGTGGAAGGAATTACATTAAATGAGGACATGCTTCTTGAAGTAAATATTGAAACTGCAGCTTACTCCATTCTTCCCTCTTTTCTTCTCTGTGCCTCCTTCCTCTCATATTCCCCATCACTCATTCCTGACTACAAGTCCTTAAACAGCTTCCTTTTCTATGCATTTCCCACTACGATATTCTGTCTCATCATAGGCCTGAAGCAATGGAACCAGATGACCAGTGACTGAATCTTCTGAGGTAAGGTTAAATTTGAATCATTCTTCCCTATCTGAAGGTTTGTACTGGGCATGTCATATGAGCAACTGCTGACACAGCAAGAGTCAAAAGTTGCCTTAATCTAAGTACAAATATCTGCCAGGGTATATCTAATCACATCCAGTAATTCAACTATATAAGAAACCATTGCGATATGGGAGATAATACAATGAAAGATGAAAATGAAGGTATATGTATGGCAGAGGTTGATTCGTTACATATATATATATATATATATATTTCATTACATTTATATATTAATGTATAGAGCCTCAGAGAATATGCACTCACCAAAGTTTGCAAAATTATACCAATACCATATTTTCAAAAGTGAAATGTACAAAATTTAAAATGTAAATGAGATAGAACAACTATATTGGATTCCTTTTTTAACTATTATTCATTTAGCTTTATAAGTCCTTTGTTTTTATGAAAGTAAGTATACTTACTAGAAAGTTAACTAAACTTTAAATAGCCAGGATGAACTATATAATGCACTAGCAAATTTAGAGAAAAAAAATAAACAATCCCACTATGCCAAAAGCCTCTCTATGTAGTTTTTCAATTGATTTGCCTCAGTGATTTGTAGACTTTGTATGTTTTGGTGTAACACACCAGTATATAATCTTGGCATCTTTTAACATGAAAACTGCAGAGCTAGGTTATTGTGTCACAAAAGTAGATAGCTTCTCAAACATTAGAAGAAAAGAGTATAGCAAAGAGTAATAAAGTCCTAAAACGACAAAGAGCCAAAGTATAGCAGAGATGACTTGGTTAGGGTTACTATTGCTGTTATGGAACACTGTGACAGAAGCAACTTGGAGAGGAAAGGGTTTATTAGGCTTATACTTCCATATCACTGTTCATCATGGAAGGAAGTCAGGGCAGGAACTAAAACAGGGCAGGAACCTGGAGACAGCAGCTAATGCAGAGGACATGGAGGGGTGCTGCTTACAGGCTTGCTCATCATGATTGTTTTAGTCTACTTTCTCCTAGAACCCAGAACTGCCAGCTGAAGGATAATATCAATGGTAACTGTCCGGGCCCTTCACTGTCAATCATTAAGAAAATGCTGGACAACACGCTTACAGCTGAATTTTTGAAGATATTTTCTCAAATAATGTTCCCTCCTCTCAGATAAGTCTATCTATGTCAAACTGACAAAACTAGACAGCACAGGTAAGTAAAGTTTCTTGGTGTTACACAAAAGTTCTGTTAAGTAAGTTTTTTTGTCTTATGTAGGGACCATGAAAATACAGTAGAAAACTTTTCAATATAGGTGGCATAAAAGTATAGAAATGAACATCTGTTAAAAGGTGTCATTCATTTTAAGGAAACAATTCTTTTGGTTACATCATTTCCCTGAAATCTTCTCAATATTCTATTCAAGAGTGACACAAATCAGATCACATTATTTTAGCCACTCACATGAACGCCAAAATGTGAACCTTAACTTTAATTTATCCTTTTAAAAAATTGTTACTGTTCCATACTTTGTTCTGAGTTCTAATATTTACCATACAAACTTCCAAGACAAAGTGAACTAATTTGAAATAAATCACCAGTCACTTTTGTACATTTGCTTTTCTAAAGTGTGAGAAGTTTTATTTTATTCATGGTTTAGAAGTTGTAAACATCTGTTATACAGAAATCCCTTAGAAAGTAATGTCGTGGATTTGATCCCAATAAGACGAGGACAGTGTTGAAAGGTACTTTAATATACAAGTACATTCATCAAACCATTCTCAAAATACAAAGCAGAAGGAAAAACAGGTGTTCTGCTTCTTACAAACAATTTATATAAATTCGTATTTCATAGTTACATTTAAAAATATGAGCAAATTTAACAATGTCCTTTTATTCATACTATTATGCAAGGATTTTTAATATTTTTCCTTTTGCATTATATAAATTTTCATGTATTTCTAAAAAAAAAACTAAAATGATTAACTAAAAAAATTATTAAAACTACTCTAAATAATAAAATTTCCAGAAAAAGATAAAATGGTGTGAGATCACTTAGGCTTTAACCCAATTAAGAGATGTTAATATTTATATCATCAGTTGAATGTCTGTCTACTGGACATCCATGAAGTCATGCTGTTCTAACTATATGTATCAGTTTGGCCACAAATTAAAATTTTGGCATGATTAGCTATTGAAATAAATAAAACCTACAGTGGTTTTAATGCAAAACCACTGGGGACATCCAGATACATTCTATGCCCCAGTGTCTGCGAAATGTATGGGTGGTGATTTCAAGTTAATGAGGAAGAACAGAAAGTTGAACAGAGTGTACAGTACTGAACAAAATCTCATTGCTGTTTAATGCATAAAAGCTATCACCTACAATATACTATTTTTAAAATATTCCAATAAATTTTGAATATTTTTAAAGGGAAGCTATCCACCTAGAGAAGAAACAATAGTTCCATTAGTAGAACTGGAAGATAATACAAAATTGAAAAAATTATATCAAACTCATGGATTGAAACTTTCATAATTTTTGAAAGACATAGAGTCAACCACATTTGTGAACTTGAGTTGGTATTTTTTAAAAATCTAATAAAAATGGAAAAAATACATTATTCAAAGCAATTCACAAATGTAACAAGAACAACACTGATATTGCAGCATCATTCTTTACAGAAAAAGTTATTCTAAACTCAAAATGAAATTAAAGAGACCATAATACAATGATTTAAAAAAATAAACAAAACAAAAAAGGTTAAGGTGTCACAATCCTTGAGTCCAAATTACAGTACAAATCTCTAACAACTGAAATAAAAGTAAAAGTGACATGTAGAACAATGCATAGAATTGAATAGTTCAATGCATAAAATAGATATTCCAGAAACAAATTCATACATTTATAGTTGATTAGTTTTTTAATTTTAATAATTTTAATAAAATTTATAAAGATGTCTAATATTGAATATGAGGACTTGACTTTTTAAAACCCCCTCTACAGTCAAATGCTCTACCATTGAGTTAGAGTGGGTTGGGGGCAGGATAGAGGGGGAGGGTAATGAAAGAGATGTCTTGATGTAAGGGGCCATTTCAGGGTCAGGAAGAAACCTGATGCCGTGGAAATTCCCAGGAATCCACAAAAATGACCCCAGCTAAGACTCTTAGCAATATTAGAGAGGGTGCCTGAACTCGCCGTCGTTTGTAATGAGACTGGTTACTCATACAGAAAGTTTTGATTAAAGAGCCTTCATCCAGAAACTGATGGAAGCAGATGCAGAGATTCACAGCCAAGCTCTGGGCCAAGCTCTAGGAGTTGAGGAAGCGGGTATTTTAGGAGTCTGGGGAGTCAAGGACAGAAGGGGAAAACCAGAAAGACAGCCATGAGCTCATCGGTGTTCATGGACTCTGAACCAATGGCTAAGGAGCCTGCATGGGACTGATCTAGGCTCTCTGCATGTGTATGACAGTTGTTCAACTTCATCTTTTCGTGGGTTTCTAACAATGAGATCAGGACCCTTTCCTGGCCATTGAGATGGATTGAGAACTTATTCCCTATTCTGGGTTGCCTTGCCCAGCATTGATGAATGGGGTGGAGCTTGGCCTTGCCTCAACTTTATTGTCATGCTTGAAGCCCATAGAACTCCTGCCCCTTTCTGATTGCAGACTGAGGAGGAGTGGATAGGGTGGTGGAAGGGAACAGAAGGAGAGGAGAGAGGGGAAGTTGTGATCAGGATGTAAAATAAAAAATTAACAAATATGTTATAAAAAGATGTATTTTGATATATTAACAAGAGTAATAGATAATTGAATATAAATGGTATTTTTGAGCTCTGTAGTAAGATCAAATAATTATGCTAAACTATTCTTTATAAGCATGCATTCTTGATATATATTAATTAGTAAATACCTTGATACTAAATAAATTACTCAGGTTTTCACATCATTAAAAAAAACTCTTTATAAACCATTCTTTCCAATTTGTACTTTGCAGGTTTTTCTGTCTTATTAATTTTTCATTATATGACCCTCAATCTTATATGGGCTTCTTGTCTTCTCCTGTGTAGGGGCCTGAATGTGTTCTATTTGTTGTATGAAGTGTAAATGAAGAAAGGTTCTCAGCCTTTTCCTGACAAGGGGCTTCTTCCATCATAGGTTAAGCTCAATGCATCTTTCTCCAGTTCCTGCTTTCCTCATAACACTTTTGTTTGTTTGTTTGTTTGGTTGGTTGGTTTTGTTTTTTCACTGGATTCCAGTCCAAGTGCACAGTCTACCTATCATGGATGAAATTCAAGACAGCTACTGCTGTAAACAGTATTCTCACTGTACTGACAAAAAGGGAGAAGAGAGATAAATGCATGGCACTCAGTTCCCTTTCTTCACTTACATAGGAAAAGATTTCTCATCCACAAAACCATGCTACCCACAGTTGATTTGTCTTCCAACCTCAATTAATACAGCAAAAATAATCACTCACAGATATGCCCTCGATCCGGTTCCAGTCTGTGCCTGCAGCTAGCCTTATTGCATGGCTGATATCCATCACAACCTCGTCCTCACCATCAAAACTTCATAGAATAGCTCCCTGGTCTTCCTTTCATAGACTCTGTCTTGGTGCATCCAGTCTAGACTCAAGCTGCTCTAGGAAACTGGTGAACAGGGCTTCATGTCTCCTCAGTCCATAGAAAAGATGTATCCAAGTTCTGCTACCAGTTTGACATGTAGCCTGGCGGCCCTGGACTACAAGTATATAAGCTTCTGTCCCAGAACCCTAGGTAAACATTTGTTAGGCAATTGCTTTTTGGAACACCGGACCTCTTTAGCCTAAGCATGCTTTAGGAAACTTTGTCTCTTCCAAATGGAGCTTTTGACAAGGTGATTTTTGCCTCATAGCATTTTTCCTATTATCTTCAGCATTACAGCTGCTGTCACAATACTAACCTGAAGGCTCTCCAAAGTATATAAATGGCTTATATCTCTGTTCCTGATAGAGTGTTTTGTAGTAAAGGGGTTGCTTGTTCATTCTGGATGCCCAGAATTGAAATAATCACACAGAAACCATATTGTTTAAGTTACTGCTTGGCCCATTAGCTCTAGCTTCTTATTGGCTAACTCTTACATATTAATTTAACCCATCTCCATTAATCTGTATATTACCACGTGGCAGTGGATTACCAGAAAGTTTTGGCATGTCTGACTCCAGTTGCAGGTCCATGGCATCTCTCTAACTCCGCTTTCCTCCTCCCATGCTATAGGCCCAGTCAGTTCTCTATTCATTAATCAATAAAAGCAACACATAGACAGAAGGACCTCCCACACCACCTTGCTAAAACTCCCCACTTCCATTAATTCAGTCAAGAAAATTGTGCACATGAATGTTTCCAAGACCTTTTCCCCCATGTGATTCTAGATTCTGTCAAATGGAATATCAATACTATCCACGGCAATTGATGACAAGATCAAGTAAATTGTAACCCAAGACCTGGAGCCATCCTCTCAGTCATAGATGACTCATTTGTGTCTGAATTAATGTGCTTTTAATCTAGGTATCTTCACTTTATTTTAAGAAACTGCTTTCTTAGTCTTCCTATGAATATTGCTGTAATCACAGTTGGAATACAAGAAATGATGACTGCTTGAAAAACTATCAACCTATTTTCATTAAAAAATTGTATTACTATATTAACATGAGTATTTTTACAAAGAAAGGTGTTGTCTCAGTTCTTTACTGGAATTGTCAAGTTATTTTCTTATTTGTACTATTGAAAACAATGGTTATATAAAAACACTAATGCAAATATCCATGTTTTGCTGAGACATCCACTTAATTTTAATACTGCTGTTGTCCCACCAATAATGGTATGTTATTTGTGTTTTAATAAATGAAGCTTGTCTGAAGATCAGAGGGCAAAGCAGCTACACTAGTCAGCCATTGAGGCCAGGGAGTGTGGTGCCCCACACATTTAATCCCAGAACTCAGGAGACAGAGGCAGAAGGTTCTGTTAGGTCAACCCTGGGGTACACAAGATTGAATCTATCTGGAAGAGAAACATCTCACTCAAAGTGATCCCAGGAATTGGGATCATATGCTTTTAATCCCAGCATTAGGGAGGCAGAGACAGGAGCAATATAGCTGGATGGAGAAAGAAATATAAGGGGGAAGAGACAGGAGCTCAGGAGTGTGGCGTGTGGGATATGGAGTCTTCAGGATTCATGGAGACAGGATCTTACACATTTTCATTCTGAGGTAGAGGTAAGGGCCAGTGACTGGCTGCTTTGTTTTTCTGATCTGTAGGTTAAACCCTAATATCTGTTTTCCTTATTTGTGCTATCACCACCTGCTTCTATCCTCTCACAAAAAAAAAGCTATTCAAAATATACAAACCACAAGAATCTCTAGTATTACCACTAAATGCAGGAGTTTATTGGCTATCGTCTGAACAACTGAAATGACGTCACTTTCTCTGCACTCATATCCTAGAAAGATAAATTAATGTGTACTCACAAAGCTCACTAGGGAAAATCCTATTCTTGAAGTGTGAGAGCTTGAGATGCAGCTCCAATCAAGTCTAAAGACATATTAATGCTTTCTCTTTCCATTGCTCAGGGGATGAAGCCAGCTACAAACATGGTTCCTCTGTGCACCATCTTCCTCACACTCTTACTCCATCTATCCTGAAACATTGTATGTGAATCCAAAGACTATAATTAACATTATGATACAAAAGACTGTGGAACCATTAACACGCCAATGTAGTTTATTATGTAGAAATCACAGTAGGAAATTCCTTTGCATGGGTTGTACATTAAAGGAGATTTGATTTCAATCTAAGAGTGAAAGGCAAAACACAGCAATATGTATGTATATAATAATAATGAGTGTGCATTATAACCCAATGTGATTTCATTGCATTGGTTCACTGTCCAGCAGATCCAATGAGATAGAACATATTTGACTCTATTTCTAGTTCTTGAAATAATAAGAACGAGGTTAAGTCAGCATTACTTATAGAAAAAGGTTTCTAATATTTATCATGAAAAACATAAAATGAGGAAGGCATGTGAATTTGTGATATTATTTGTTTTGGTTCACTTCCACTAGTCCATTGATTTTGCCAATAATTATTAGGAAGGTTTAAAACTGACTCAGAGAGGTACAGATCCTTTCCCATGCATCACAACTGCAGCAGTTTATCAGATTCCAAGTCGTCAGTTTTCTGGATGTAGGAAATGAAAAAATATTTTTAAAAAAAACTAGAAATGTCTTTTGAAATGAAGTAGATATATAGGTAAATAAATGAGTTCTATATAGACAAAAACTATGGAATGAGATTTATGTTTCCTTGTACATAAACAAAGAAAAAGAAACTAATTTAGCAATAATTGTACATTTATCGTCTAACAGTCTGGTGCTGTCATTTATTAGGGATGTGTTGAATGAGATGTTCCCCATAGTCTCAACATTTGAACATATGTTTTCTAGGTGGTGGTGCTGTTGGAGAGGGTTACTAGTTATGGTCTTGTCACACGAAGTAGTCATAGAAGCGGGCTTTGAGGGTGCAGTGATTCACACCATACCCAGTTCTCTCTCTGTTTGCTGTTTGTGGCTCAACCTATGAGTTCTCAGCTCTTCCTGCCTCTGTGCTTGCCTGCTGACATGTGTCCACAGCATGATGATGATAGACTGTTATCTCAGTGGTACTGTAAACCCAGAATGAACCCTTTTTTTCTGAATGTTGCCCTGGTCATGGTGTTTTCTTACAATAAGAGGAATGTAACTAGTACAGGAACAAACAGGAAATAGAACAGATTGCCAGAGAGTGTCAGGCCAGCACTGTAGTTTCTCAATAATGAAACAGCAACATTTTAATTCTGAACTATATCCAAACTATATCCAAAAAATCCAAAGTTATTTGTTTCAATAAAATATTGGAAAAATGCCATCCAAGTCTATATATTTATGAGAAACATATTAGTTTTACCCACTAAAAGTTTAAGTTGAAGCAAATGTCATATTATTGTTGAAATTTTAAAATATAGAAATTTACAAATATATATTTTTAACATTAGAAGAGCACACACACATATGTATATATCACATATAAATCAAATGACAATTTAAACTGAAGGGCAATAAAGACAATGCCCTAGATTCTAGACAAATAAAGAAAGCAGCAGAAAATTGTACTCTCTGTGTTTCCAGCACTATGTTAAGAAATGTAATAATGTAGTAATCTGAAATGGAAAATGAAATTTAGGTCATTCAGATAATTTAAAGTTTTGAATATAATATATGTATTATCTGTTTTATCCATACCAATTACTGACTATCAAGCTACATTCCTTTAAAAAATAGCATAACAGACCATGATTTATACTATAATTTTCATCCTTTCTTCCTGATTAATTATAATCTTTATTTTCATCGTAATAAAGTTTTAAATTTGAATAAAATATCAGAATAGGACATTAACTTGACTTTTACTAAAACAGATGGTTCTAGACTAATTATATGTAACCAGAGTTTTCTGACAAAGCCATAAACATAGCATGGTCTTAGCTACCACCCCCAATACTGCATTTAAGTAGCAGGGGACTGGTGAAAAGTGAGAAGAATAGATTTAATCAGTGGTGCTGGAAAGAGGCACAGACAAAAGCTTCTAGTAACTCAAAGATTATTGCTATGACATTAATTTTAGTTCTTAAAGAAAAGCTGGATCAGAGGAGTAAGAAGGATATATGATTAAACACTCCAGAAGTAGGTGTGGTCTGCTATAGCATTGTTTCTGTTATGGTTACACAAGTTGCTTTGAGGAAGTCATACTCACTGGAGGGACAAGGTGGTGTGATTGTGATTACTTATGTACTAAGGTACAATCTTACATCTGAAGAGTGATCTGTCCTGTGAGGGATAAGTTGACTGACTGTCCATGTGAGACCGTTACCAGAGAACTTTAGTGGCCAGTACTTGTTTATTTTGTGGTAAAAACAAACAAAAATAGGTAATTAAATAAAACCCTGAAGAAATACATTTATTTTGACTTACTACTTAAAGGATTAAC
Organism: Microtus pennsylvanicus; assembly: GCF_037038515.1. Classification (NCBI taxonomy): domain Eukaryota; kingdom Metazoa; phylum Chordata; class Mammalia; order Rodentia; family Cricetidae; genus Microtus; species Microtus pennsylvanicus. Next base: position 54,478,766 of record NC_134579.1, on the reverse strand, counting down.
ATCCATCATGGTGGAGAAGTCACAAATGGCAAAAAGCAAGGAAGGCATGGAGGTAGGATGAGTAAACTAACTGGTCATATCACACCTACACTCAGGAAGCAGTAAAAGAACAGGACAGTCAAAATATAGAGCTTCAGAGCCTTTCCCCAGTGGCATTCTTCCTCCAACACGGACCCACCTCCTAAACATTCTATAACCTTCCCAAACAGTACTTCCATCTGGGAGCCAAACATTCAACTGAATGAGATTATGGGAAATATTTTATATTAAAAAGCATAGTGGTACTTTTAAGAAATCTTGGATGAAGACATTTAAAAATCTGACAGCTGGATAACCCTCTTATTATTATTGTCTCTGTGCCTTCAGACATGAAGAAGAATGAGACAGGTTTTTTGTTAGTATAGCTGCTCTTTGAATAATCAACACGTCTATGTGTAGCTATAAAAGTAAGCAAGTGGTACAAAGCAAGGGAGAGGGATACAAAATGAAAGCAGCAATGCCAGGATCCCATAATTCTTTCATTTCTCTTGTTAGAAGCCAGTGCTTCCTATCAAAAGCAGCTTCCATGGCTTATTAAGTTCATAATCCTTGATATTTTATTTGATGAGAGAATGACAAAATTTATAATCTACTCTGTATGGAAAGCATTTTAATAGTTTATCCTTTTTTGTATACTTATGTGTTATATACAAATATATATTAAAATAAATACTTAATTTATTATAGATTGAAAGGATTATTAGACTAATGTCCTTCTCTTTATGCATTATTATCAATACATACAGGAGACAAGAGTTGACTGGCAAGAGTTGACTGGCAAGAAACCTGAGGCCACCAAGGGCTGATCTTATCAGCAGATAAGGTGTACAAATGTCTTGCAAACTAAAAGAAATATTTTAAAGGAAAAAGCACCTCAAAAGGATTTTATAAGAAAGAAAAGGAGGTACAGCAGGGGAAAATTGGTCTTGAGTGAAATCTTCCTCAACTACAAGGTCTTCTTTCTCTGTCAGGAACACCACAATTGACCTTGACCATCTGAGTCTAGTTTCTGTGTTTTCTGTACACAAACAGACTAATCTTATGAAATTTAGATTCTACAGCAATTTACATGATTTTTATCTATTTGATACAGAGAAGGAAAGAATATGGAGGGAGATTGCACTTTCTCATATCATCGGGAGGTCATCAGATGTTCTGATTTCTGTAAATCTAAAAACCATTTATCAGTTCACAATGAGGATTTATCTTCACTAGACTTGTGAAAACTAAGTTTGGTGTGGAGTTCTGTGGTAGAACCACACTTAAGGACCTGGATTCAAATACCCTAAGAAGTGAATATTTCAACAAAATCATCAAATATATTTCAGCAAATATATTTCTGTCAGTTAAAAAACTGACAAAATATTTTTTTCTCAGAAAAAATTGTAGTTATAATTTAAATATGAATCTACATCTATAAGTCTACAAGGTAGAAAAGGCATAGTTATAACTTTAAAAGTAATTTTCATTGATTTTTAACTTGTGAGAAGAGCCATGCCATCTTATAGACTTAATGAACTTATTAAAAAAAATGTGACTTTGAAGCAAGCTAGAATTCCTAAGCATTTTAGGTGAAGGACAAAATATAATGTTTTTCCAAGTTCCTTCCTTTTTTATTTAGTTATTTTTATTTTTAAACAATATTTTCTTTAATTTTTACATGCCAATCCCATTTCTCTCTCCCTCTCCTCTTCCTATTTCTCCTAATTTTTCCCCTCTCCATTCCCAGAGAGGATAAGGCTTCCTATGGGAAATCAACAAGTCTGTCACATCACTTGAGGTAGGACCAAGCCCTCCCCTCTGTATTCAGGCTAAGCAAGGTATCCCTCCATGTGGAATGGGCTCCAAAAAGCCAGTTTATGCCGTAAAGATAAATATTGACACCACAGCCAGTAACACCACAAGTAGCCCAAACCATACAACTGTCACTCACATTCAGAGGACCTAGTTTTGTGCTATGCAGGTTCCGATTTAGTTTTACTCATGGTATTGGAAAAGTACAGTTCTTAAAGTATAAACATTAGTCTGCCCATTGACTACTTCACTGTAACTTTTTTAATTAATTTATTTATTTATTAAAGATTTCTGCCTCCTCCCTGCCACTGCCTCCCATTTCCCTCTCCCTCCCCCAATCAAGTCCCCCACCCTCATCAGACCGAAGAGCAATCAGGGTTCCCTGTCCTGTGGGAAGTCCAAGAACCACCCACCTCCATCCAGGTCTAGTAAGGTGAGAATCCAAACTTCCTAGGCTCCCACCAAGCCAGTACATGCAGTAGGATCAAAAACCCATTGCCATTGTTCTTGAGTTCTCAGTAGTCCTCATTGTCCTCTATGTTCAGCGAGTCTGGTTTTATCCCAGGCTTTTTCAGACCCAGGCCAGCTGGCCTTGGTGAGTTCCCGATAGAACATCCCCATTGTCTCAGTGTGTGGGTGCACCCCTTGCGGTCCTGAGTTCCTTGCTCGTGCTCTCTCTCCTTCTGCTCCTGATTTGGACCTTGAGATTTCTGTCCGGTGCTCCAATGTGGGACTCTGTCTCTGTCTCCTTTCATCGCCTGATGAAGGTTAATATCCAGGCGGATGACTATATGTTTTTCTTTGGGTTCACCTTCTTATTTAGCTTCTCTAGGATCACGAATTATAGGCTCGGTGTCCTTTATGGCTAGAAACCAATTATTAGTGAGTACATCCCATGTTCCTCTTTTTGGGTCTGGCTTACCTCACTCAGGATAGTGTTTTCTATTTCCATCCATTTGCATGCAAAACTCAAGAAGTCATTGTTTTTTACTGCTGAGTAGTACTCTAATATGTATACTTTACATTAGTTGATTGGCACTAAAGACTTTTGGTTTTGTGAAACCACAGATTTCAGCTGCATATGTCAGCATGTTGAACTACATGAGCCATTGAATTTTATTTTCGAAGATTCAAGTAGTTGCTTATAGGAAATTTGTTGATCAATTATTGATAATTTCTACCTCTCTGTGATGTGTTTTTTCAAATTCAAGACAGGAAAATGACCATATGATTCTTATCATCAAATTTAATTATCTGTTAATTAAGTATTTTGGGAGAAATACATCATTGTTCAAGTTGTGAAAGAAGTAAATTAAAAAAATTGCATGTGATATTATCATCATCAAAATGGATACTTTAGACAAGAAAAAAATAAGATATGAAAATGACAGGCAAAAACCAGTGAAAATTAATACAGAAAAAAAGTACAGTAGACCTTTCCATTGGCAGAGTATTACTCACCCTACCTGTCAAGAGAAAAGAGACCCATTTCACTTTATGAGATTGTATTTGAATTTGTAGGACCTTCCTAGGAAAACTTTTGAATATTTATATACAAATATTCCTAGAAAGTGAGGACATGTACCTCTAGACACACATACACACACTTGTATTTCCATTTGAGTGATGATTTTGATTTTGCCATGGCAATACATTATAATGAAGTGAGAATTCACTTCAAGGTCTGTTTTAGGTTAAATTTGTCATCACCTTGACAGTCAATAGTGATAATTTGTTCATAACTCCTTTGTTCTTTCTTTACCTATTTCATATTTCTGATTCTTACTTGATCAGTTTCCCAGCTCTTCTTTTAAGAATTTGTCCCAGCACTCGGGAGGCAGAGGCAGGCGGATCTCTGTAAGTTCGAGACCAGCCTGGTCTACTAGAGCTAGTTCCAGGACAGGCTCCAAAACCACAGAGAAACCCTGTCTCGAAAAACAAAAACAAACAAACAAAAAAAAAAGAATTTGCCCAGAGGAAAGCAAACATAAAATAAAGTGTCCAGCAGCCCATTACAGGATTATTCATGACATGAATGTTGATTTAATGATTAGATTTGATTCATGAACAGTTTGATGATGACAGCTCTTCAGAGATCTGCCTTGCAGGGTTCAATGACTCATGGGAAGAAAAGAAAGCAGTGAGTCTTTAAGTTGAGCAGTGTCTCCGATTTAGTCAAATTTCTATTGCTGTGAGGAGATACCATGGCCATGGTAACTCATGTTAAAGAAAGCAATTAACTGGGACTTGCTTACATTTTCAGAGGTTTAGTTAACTACAGGCAAGCATGGTGTCATGCAGGCAGACAAGGAGCTAGAGAGGTAGCCAAGAGAGCCCCAGGCAGCAGGAAGACAGATACTAGGTTTAGCTGGAGCTCATGAAACCCAAAAACCCTTCCGCAGTGACAAACTTCCTTCCTTAAGGTCACATGTATACCAACAAGGCCACACCTACTAATTCCTGACAAGTAGTGCCATTCCTTAACGGTCTAGCATTCAAACCTATGAGCCTGTGGTGGGCATTCTTATTCAAAACACTAAAGACTCCATCTAGGAAGATATGTCGTTAGACTATTGCAATGGATTTTAATTTCTTAACCTATTTACCAAGCACAAGGATTACAGAAAATCATCTGCATTCTGGTAAACTAAAGAGTATTTGGCATTTATTAGTCTGGTGAAGCTTCTGTTCATCCCAAGAATTAGAGAAGATAGAAATTAAAGAAGATTTGGGAGTAGACTCTTTCAAAGGAACCGCTATCAAAGGAAGATGAGATAATGAGAAACAGCATATAAAGACCTAAGAATATGATGTTAAAATCTTAGAAATAAGCAAACAAGCAAAGGGCAAAAGAATGAAGAGAGATGTGTGATGAGTTGACATGTATTTCTTCAAACATTTTTTTCAGGTATCTTCTATGAGTATTTTTGGAGAATACTTACTAATTTTTGTATCAGGGAACTTTGTCTAGCCCACTATTTTCCATATTTGGATAGTTTCAGTCGAAAGAGTTGTAGATCTCAATAAAACTGAAAGCCTGAACATACAGAATTTTCTTCCCCACTGTGTGAACTGCAGCCTTGGCAGTTCCAAACTTCAAACTGATAAAAAAAAATCAGTACATCTTATCCTGAGAATGACAGTTTTAGACAGGAATTAGCACCTTCAGCTCTTCAGGGCTTGTGACTGGGACTGGAATAGCATATGTGCTCTCCTGGTTCTCTAGCATGTTGACTGCAGATCTTAGCAACTTTCAATTTCTTTGACCACAGAGACAAATTCTTTACAATAATTCCTTTTTAAATTTTTCTTTTTCTTCTTCCTACATTTATGCATATAAAAATATGTTTATTTGCATATATATATGTACTTTATACACATTTAATATAGACCAGAATTTGAGTAAATAGTACAATATAAAATGATGAATACTTTTGTACTAATTATTCTTCAATAGAAAAACATTTTAATATAGTCAATTATTTGCATCAATTTTGTTACTCACTTAATTTTAAAATTTTACAATTAGAAACATTAAGAATTTTTGAAATTTTAGAGATCAAATTTGTAAGGGGTCTGCAAGGCTCCCATGAACATTGACACTTTGATTTCAGACTAAGACTTCAACAGGGGAACCATTTAATCAGTAGTAAACTCCTAACCCATGAATGTAGTGAGAAAATAATTTTTGTCTTGTATTAACTTGCTAAATTATTACAGAATTAAACATTTCCATTCTATGTTCCTACTTTGACATAGAGATTTTATTGTATGGATTTCAATCTTTTTCATATGTGCAGGTGATCCATCTTCGAATTATGATGTAAAATGAGTTTTGTCTACTTTTCTCATTTAAATGTCTAAATGCTCTAAGGGTGTACAGAAAGGCCAGCATCCCAGAACAGCTGCCTGATGTGGTGTGCTTTTAGCTTATTTGAATGCAGAGTGATTGAGTTAGAAGAGCTTTAGTTATTCATTTTGGGGAAAAGTGCCTTTGTGAATTAAGTGATAGGGCTATTTGCAGGAAGCATTAAAATATTTCATGTTCACAAATGGTGAACTCCTGTTACTTGATACTGAATATTTTCCAGCTTTCTACTGTCATAAATATTTTGGGCAATTGAGTTGTGAAGACACTGTCAAATAGAAAGAAAATTAGGGAGTACTCAAAGGTTAAGAATCTGGATGTGAAACAAATTTAAAAACACCAAATATAGCATTTGTCAATTATGATAAAATATTCAGTTAATAATACACTGCAAATATCTGAAGTTTATTAAATAGCAAATGTAACGAACGCAACTAAAAAGCCTATTTTGCTCAATTCCAGGATAGGTCATAGTATTATTAAGCCTTAAAATACAGCATACTAACCAGGATTAAGTAACTTATAAAACAGCTTAAATTCCCATCCAGAAGCATTTTTATTTCTAACCTGTATCATAGGCCAGTGTGGGATTGCAGCAGACTTAGAAAAGCATTGCTTGGTAGCATCGTGTTGGGATTCAGGCCTTCAAACAGTTGGCGTACCAGAGACTTGTAAAACTGAAAGACTGGAGACTACAATCTTGCATTTCACTCACATACTAGAGGCCACAGCTCTGCAAAAATGTGGTTATAAATTACCTCTGTGTTTGGAAAGAGGGTATCATAAGTCTTTATCAGATATTTGTTGACAGTCACAGGATTTTAAGTGGTGCACTAATGCAAATTGTTTGCAAGCAACACCTAATATGAAGCACTAAAATACATGATACAAAACAATGAGACTTGCATATATACTGAATAATATAATACAAAAATGACACTTGCACAATATTGAGTCCCAAATAATCCGAATTATGTATTCAATGTCTGGCCATTTTGTTTTCTAGCACGTTCTTTAATATGATCATCATTTAGTTCTAACATGGCCTAATTCATGAAAACAAAACCTCAGGGAGTATTGCACACAATGATTGGCTCATCCAGACAGATTTAGGTCTTTAGAAAAACCATGCACTAAATAAACAGGCTTATTCTCTAGCTTTGTGTGATCTTTCTCCAAAATATGCTGCTTGCATTGTAAGATCCTTCCTGCTCAGATAACTCCAGCTTTTACTAGGTCAATATAAATTCAAAATAAAATGTGCATATGTTTTATTCTAAATAAGCAAATTCATATTGAAATGAAGAGATTTTTAATAAACATTTCATTGAAAGAGAGCAATAAATTTAAAATAGGGGAATGGGTACCTGGGAGGGTTAGCAGGGAGGAAAGGAAGGGGTAAATGTCATAGTTACACTATAATAAGAAATAATCATCTTTAAGTAGAAACATTAAATACTATATACATACTTACAAAGTGATCTTAATGCAAAGTGCTCTTTTTTCAAGTTTGTTGTAAACAATTAGTATTATGTATTCAAGGAAAACCTATGCACTTCTTTATTTCGAAGATTTGGTTTTAGCTGTATTCTACTCCATCCTCTTTCATATATATTGGTATGTCCTGGACAAGACCAGATTGTTTTCTCTCTTTGATGAACACCAGTGTATTAATTACAGCACATAATCTTTTCCTATATCTGCGCTATGCAAAGAACCAGTCTATAAAATAGCAAATCGAGCACAATTTATCAATCATGTCTATTCTTCAGCTGTCACAATCATACTGTACTTCTTCATATGTAAAAAAATAATGGTAGAGAAAGAAAATATCCCAATATCACTTCAGAAACTCTTTCAATAGAACTCTGTCTTTGCTGAAAGCTCTTTGCATATTCCTTTGGGTACGGTGGGAATGGTTTTATACATCTCCTTAATTTTTGGCAGGAAAATTATACCCTACATATCAAGTGTTACTTGCAAAATCCACCTATGTTTCTAATTCTCCCTTCTCCTCACAGAGTTTTCTTTTTCAGTTATAAAGAAATGTCACCTTTTTTTCCCTCAGCATTGTAGTGTGTGGGGCTTTAATTCATCTGATCCCTCATTTCCAGGAGCTTATTGTGTATAAGGTACATCTACTAGGCAAGCCATTTCACCATTTCACCTGGTTGTCATGACATAGCCTTTACAAGTGACATCTATTAAAACTATACAGTGGAAAACTCTGAGAAACATAACTTCAGAAGACTTTCTAAAATCAAGCTACCATTAAAATACACCAAAGCTCTCTTATAATCTTAGCAATGACTGCAGAAACACTCATTATGGAACTTTTTCACTGGGAAGGACGAAATAAAAGGACTCTGCAATGTGAAGCCCTTGACTTTCTCTCTCAACTCTCACAATGGACAGCTTCTCAGGGCTGCTGTCATCGCCTGTGGATTGCAATTTGCCACATTGCAAAGGTGCACTGGGTTCTGAGAGGCTTGTGCTTTTCCATGCTGTTTTGTGAATGGGCTCTCAACTGTCAGCCTAGTGTGTGTCCGATGAGGTCGGAGAATTCAGCACTGAAAACTGTGTTGTAACTTACATCCTAAAGGAATCTGTAGTGTGTCTAGAGAATGTGTGTGATCAACCTATAAAAGAAGAGATGGCTTAGGGAGATTTTCTAAGATATACTCTCAGCTCCCTTGAAAGTGATGGCTATACTTATTCCATAGAATCTTTGTTGCAGAGTGGGAACCTCTTACTGTGTGACCAGGACCTATCATGTTCCCAATGGAATGATCCTTTATAAAGGATCATTAATCATGAAAATCTCAGATTGCTTGTGTTTCATGATATAGTTCATACCATTCAGCCACCGTTCCTGGAACCTGTTCCTATATAAAGCTTTTATGAGCACAGATCTACTATTTTTCTGATATCTTCCTTCATGGAAGCCCAAGTTTAGTTTTAGAAACATAGAACTTGCCCTTACCAAACAAATAAAACAGCAAAATGCCTGTCTAACTCTCCCTCCATGACACATCTCTGTGTCATGTAGAACACATTCCATGTACATAATTTGAAAAAAAAATATTACTTATAAAATTACAAGCTATAACTACAGTAAGATAAAAATCAACTCGTCATTTCTATGAAAGAAACTGCTCTTTCATACTTGTCAACTAGTGGCTACCGAGGGAAGAGTAGTCAATTTTCTTTGGGGAATGCCTGGCAAATGATGTGTTGCCTATACCATAGTGGATTAGTCCACAGTCGTACACATTTTGGCTGTAGTTATTGGACTCAGTAGAGTATAACGAAAATAAGAGGACATGAGTAAGAAAACATGATATATGGAAGGGGGTATTGGAGGGAGGAAGTAGAGGTGGATGTGATTATGGTACATATTCCCAATATGTGAATTTTTTTAATTCTTTTTTGTTGTTGTTGTTTTAAATCTATTTCACATTTTTCTTTTTTTTTTTTTTTACTGATTTTCTAAATAATGAAAATCAGAAGGCAACCCTTCTGAATGCTGATTTTGGGTGTACATAACTTTTCATATAGTTCAAATTACCTTTAAAGCAAAATGGCCTGACTATAAGTGGGGTCCTTGATAGGGTTGGTATCTTCAAAAACTCAAGATCATGGAATAAGGCATAAGTCCAAGTTCACAACTCAGCAGCTGGCACAGCTAAACTATGATGCAAGCAGAATCCGTGCTAAACGTATGTCTGAAAATGTCCAGAAAAATAGTAGGAAGAACTGTGGGATCCATGACATACAGATTCCTGTTTCTTTCCTTAACTGAATCAAGGGTGGAAATGTTTAAGAGTGATCTGCTACTAAGAAGGGAAAAATCATAACTGTGAATAATAGAAGGAAGGGAAAGTAGACTGGAGAGAAAATAAAAGAAGGAGAATGGGGGGATACTAAAAGAGATATTCCTGCTTTATGGCAGTTTTCCCTCCCTTCCTTCCTTCTCTAAAGTTTCACCACATAATACAGGTTAGGCCTCTGGATCAAAATCCTCTCACCTGAGCCTCCTGAGTGCTGGGACTATAGATGTGTGCTACTAAGCATTACCTGTCAGTTTTCTTTCTTAAAGGCCATACAAATGAGATTTCTAAAGAAGAACAAAAGAAACTGAACAACAGAAGCCCTTGCAGCAGGGGAGAGGAGCAGAAATAGCTGTGCACAGGGAGAGGCACTTACAATCATTCTTATAAACCTTAGCACAACACACAACTTTCCAGGAAGAAACAATGCATCAAAACAGAAATATTTGTCATGTATTAATTATCTGAATTTGCAACTATAGCCTTTTGATTGCTCTGGGATTTGATGAGAGGTTAATGTTAGAGAGCAACAAACAAAACTGAACATGTTACCACCCAAGAAAAGGATTTAATATTGATGAGACTCAATTACTTAGTAGGTCAACCCCAAAATTTGTTATTTCTCTTTTATAATGAGACAGTGAACACAGGAGAGATGGTGGCCTAGTTAAGGCAAATTGGAATAAATGAATGATTATGGTTAAATTAGCACATGGTTGGGGACTTGCATTAGGTGATGGAATTAGAAAATGGTGCTTGGCAAAGAACAGATAAGTTCCCTTATAATAATACCTTTGCACCCAGTTTGAAGAGAGTATAATTAGAAAGTGTGCCTAAATAGTGATCAGCCTGAGGCCAAGCTCATAAAACCACATCTTAACTTAGAGTGCAATTTGAGTATGTGATGTGCAGAACAATTATATATCAAAAAATAATGATTAATTGGAGCTTTTACTGATCGTTATACTTACAGACATTTGATAGAGTTTTATAAATAATAGTTTATACATAAACACATATGGATACTGATATTACCATAAATTCAAATAACACAAAGTAAGAAGGAAAACACTAAGTCTCATTCAAGGCTATAAGTGGCAGAACTTGTCAATATGAATGCTTAGTAGCCACTAAAGGTTGAAGTGCAGGCATCTAGTGTGATTAAATGCATGCAGCTATTTAAACTTCCATAGGATGCTTCTTAATAAGGCAAAGCAGGTAAAGAGTGGATTGGTTCATTGGCACAAAAAAAAGATAACATAAATTTTTCAGTTTGCATTATTTTACAGAAGTCTTTAGGGGTTGGAAAGGGAAAATGAAACAAGAGGCTTTAAGGGTAGATAGGAAAAAATACAGATATTATGCTGTGATGAGGAAAGATGAAAGACATTATGTACAGCTGCTGAGTTAAAGAAGAGAAGCAGCAAGGAGGTGGCAGAGAAAGTGCTCTGGCAGACTGAGTAAGGCCATTTGTGAGCGCACAGCTTCATATGAAGTTGAAATATGAGAAAGTAAAGGAAAATCAGAGGCAGACATTAATACCAACCATGGAAGGTCAAGACAAAAGAAGATGATCAGGAGGCAACTGCAGATGGAAGCCATGTTTCTTATAGAAAATAGGGTGCAGAAGTTAGAAATTGGGTGCCAGAGAGCCACACTTTGAGAGTTAATGTTAAAACAGAAAAGGTGAACAGTCGCAGAATCAAAGGTCAAGAGCTTCTTGATGACTTGTCTTGTAACTCAAGCAGCACAAGCACACAGATGTGAAAGAAATATGTTTCATGCCTCTCTGAGGAAAGAGGAAAACACAGTCAGTGCCAGGAAAAGTCATTTGAAAAATAAGGAATTGTGGGGAAGTGAACTACTTCTGGAATCTTTCTAGTAAATGGAAACACACACATAAACAAGGAAAATAATATTTTTACTTTCTTTATTCTTCTCTCAAGAACAATGTATAACAAGATGCAATAAGACTAGGCACGAACCCTCATAGGATGGTTGTGCTAGGTCACGCCATAGGAGGAAAAGGATTGTAGAAGCTGGCAAAGCAGTCAGGGACACCTCCTCGCTCCCACTGTTAGGAGTCTCACAGAACACCAAGCTACACAACTGCAGTGAGAATGCAGTGGACCCGTGAAGATCCATACAGGCTCTGTGACTGCTGCTTCAATTGCTGAGCCCCTGTGAGATTTTATGAGTCTTTCTTTAAATGTACTGATCTTATGATATGACTCTATGGTGTTTATATCATGTGGAGATGATATATTTTCTAATTCTGCATTTTTACCCTCAAAAATAATGCTAAAGTGAAAATTTCTTAGAATAAACAATTTTGATACAACCTTGTAAGTACAAAGAAGGGGGAAGTGATTTGAATTACATATTTAAAAAAAATAAAAGTACTAAATTACATGGGGAGAAATTTATTCTTTCAAATGGATCATTTTTAAGTTTTTAATGCTTCTGGTTTAGTGTTTTCAAAACCATCCTTTACTTATTACTAAAATTGTCCATAATACTCTTCCTAACAGAGATGATACATCCAGAGGCCACTTTGGTCATCCCCAAAGCCATGGAGTCCGTGAAAGTTAGTTTATATATCCCTGAATGTTGCCTGCAGTGTTCTGTCAGTGTTTTGTGGGGAGATGTCCTCCATGAAACATCATTTAACAGAAGAGAGCTACACATCCCATGGTGAAGGCTTTCAATAAAAATATGAGTTGCTGTCTGACTAATTTGATAATTTCACCAAAATGTGTACCAAGGAATGATAAATTAGGCAGAGGACTAATCCTGCTTCCCCCAAAGGTTTCAATTTTTAAATATTGGTTAAGATATTTCAATTCTTTGGAAGGAAGGAACTTATGATTTTATGTGTTTAATATATACTTGTGTTTAAAAATAGCTAAAACGGTAAACCTTTACACAGTTTTTAATTAATTGCATAGAATTTCTTGAGTAAATATTAATCCAGTTTTAATTGTGCATTTATATACTGTTGGTAGATATCTATAACTTAAACTAAATTTATTTACATCCCAGGAATGGAATTGAAATAATTCACTGTTCAAGTAACAATAAAGAGACTCAGAAGGTTACATTAATATTTCTCTGCATATATATATATATATACACATACATATATATATCTTCAAATAATTATGAAAGAAAAAGTTTGTCTGTGTGAGAAGCAATAAGAAGAGGGACATGGGAAGGGTGGGGTTTGGGGGAAGGGAGGTATTGAAGTGAGGAAAGGGTGGGGCAAGTGATAGAGTTTAAAAATATAATGATAAAAATGATAAGTCACAGCCAAAAACACTAAAGGAGTTCACAGATGTCATAGGATTTATTTTTTAATGACACAGAAAGTTATTTTCATCTTCATACGTATGAGTGTGCTATGGCAGAACATGGGCGAACACATCGGTGTTTTTTCACTACGTCAGAGTGCATTGTTTTGAGGGGTCAAGGCTTTTGTGGTCCCAGTGTGCCACCTCAGATCTCTGCAGTGTTGGTTACACCATCTTTCCTAATCGCCTCTGCCATAAAACAAAACCCTTAACTCAGTTATCCTTTCCACTGAGATCTAATTCAGACCTAATAAAGAAATTAGATATGTATAATTTAAAAACTCACTTGTTATTGCTATTAATGTACCTTGTCTCTCATGTGAATTTCCTGTGAGATTTGGTCTCGCTATTCTTCTCCTCAGTAAACACTGTAAAAGAAAAGGTAAGTCTCTGTGTATGAGGAACAACCATGTGATTTGTGAGATCATAGTTTGATCATTGCTTTAACTTAAACAAAATAATTATGAAACAGTTTAAAGGTGTATGATTTAAAAACATGAGAACTGTTAAAGATATCCATTTTGGGTTTGTAGAATATTTTCCCTATTGTTAAAATTTTATGTATATGTGAAAGTATGCATGCCTTTATACATAAATTTTCTGGTCATGTTTATAACTATATTATAGGTGATTGAATCTTGAAAAATGTTCAGTAAATCAGGGAGAAAGAGAACAATATTGCTTTTTATTCCATTTTATTTTTAATATTTTGAATTTTTATTTATGACATGAACATGTATTACCTTTTCCTTTAAAAGAATTTGCATAACTATAATAAAATATCTGTTATCCTCAAAAGATTTAAACCTATTGTCCCTGCCCAAATAAGTATAGCAAATGATATAATAAAAATTAATAACTTCCTCAATGATTTCTATGAGAAAACAACATAGAAATGGCAACTTAGGTTATAAATACAGAACAGTATAATAAGCAGAACATTAAACAGGGCTTAGTTTCCTTGTTTTTAGTAGGGAGCCAGGAAAAGAGGTTTCTTATAAATTTTTAATTCAGTGCAATGCTTTCTACAAATGCAATTGTAAGAAAGATTCCTACCATAAATAAAATGAAAACAGTTCCAAATACCAGCGCTGTCAGGCCTTCCTCAGAGTCTGCCACTCTGAGTCTCTTTCCCTCACTATCTCTTGTGTCTGAAATGTCCGAAGAATGTCTGGTCTTTTTTGAAGCAGCTATTAGCTCAAATCTGTTGTTCAACCTTGCAAAAAAGCTCTGTGATTTAGTTGTTGTTTGTTTGGGTAAAGGGTTCTCTTTGGCCCTGTTATGATTAGTCTCACAATATTTACACATTCCTAGCAATTTTGTCTGCAATAGTGTATAAGATCTAGTTGTGTATAAATCAGGAGTATGAATTGTCTTTGAAAGAAATGATCTCACCTCAGCAGGTGCTACTTTTCTCCTGGTAACTCTCTTCACAGAATGAAGTATTCACAAGAGGGAGTTGATTATTTATGCCAAATCCCAATTAATGTCATAGCAGTAATGAGACAAAATCCTCTCCTGGCGGCAAGTGTTGCCCAACTCCAAACTCCATACCTATAGTGTTATACATAAATTAATTATACGGTAATGTAAAAGTAAATGTCCAACCCACAACCAATTGTACAAAGAAAGAAATAAGATTGTTGATTTCTCATGCCTTCTACATTTGTCATTCCATATACGAAGTACAAGTAGGATTAAGATACATATTATTTTCTGTTTGTACAAAACACCGTTGACACTTTAATACCTCGGTTATTGTGTGTATGGTGTGTGTATGTGTTCCTTGAAATTTTCATGTGATAGAGTGTGGCCATAGTGAAAGATGTTCACGTGAAGATTTCATTTTTCCTCGCACTTGTTTATTTTTTATCTGTTAAAATTGATAAATATATTGACAGATTTCAGGTTAGGCCAGCCCCACCTTTTCTGGTATGAGCTCCATGGAATAATGAGCTCCAAATAATAATAATCTAAAAATGCTGTCAGGTAGTATTTGATAATAACAAATGTTCTCACATGAAGATCCCTAAAAGTCAGTGTGAGAAGGACTTGAGTTCAGCATTGCTTTTAGGGGATAAATTAGGTTTGTGAGATGCCTGCTTGCTAAGTCAGTATATTAGAATGCCTGTGGGGTGCCAGAACTGAAAATAGGCAAGAGTTTCTGATTCCAAGAACAAGCCAAATTCACCTAACAATTCACATTTTAACAGTTTTTCCTGGCTACATACCTTCGCAGATTCATTTGAAGATGATAGGAGACTTTTCCCAGAGTCAGGCTGTTGTGCCAACTTCTTATTACCTAAACTGTCCGCAAAATTCTGTAGATCACAGAAGTTCTAGTGCTTAGGATCACCAGCATGTGTTCTGAGTTTCCTGGGACTTCTTCACAACTATTCCTGCAAAGCAGAGCCCCTACCCCTCTCCCAGCTATGAAACACACAGTGCAGAAGCCTACATAGATTGTTTCTCCTGCTAGGCTATTATTTTAGGTCTTTTAGGGTTCTATTTTCAGTCTTTTCATGGATTGATGTTAGTTTTACCTCAGTAATTCTCCTCAAAATGCAGCTGTGTGTTTGCCACATTGCTTCATTTTTGTGAAATAGATGACTGCTATACATCACCATTCAACCATCTTCAATCTCCCATGCAAACGCTGTTCCTAAGAATTCTGGGCTTGGCTTTAGTTTGGATCTTGCTGTGCCATGATCTCAAGCTACTATTTTATAGTGAGAATATTCAGGGTTTTGTAAATAAATATTTTTAAAGCATGGCCTGTAATTTTATACATTATAAAATTTATGGAATTATTTTATACATTTTAGTTCATTTTAATTCTTCATTTTGGCATGTATAGGAAAGATAAAAAATTGAATATACAAGTAAAAAAATCTTAATAATGCTTAAAGCATAATATAGTGAATTTTATATTTAAATATTAATTTTATGAAATCCGAGTCTCTTCAGCACATCCTCTGTGCATACTTATATGTTTATAAACAATCAAACATACATATAAATATGTATATATAATAGGAACATATACATGTGCACATATATAATATGTATGAAATAGACTGCATCCATCAGAGAATACACCTGAATTAAGTAAGCAGCTGCACCACCTCTGACAGGCCTGTAGCTATATAGCATTCATCCCCAGAAGACCACAGGCTCTAAATCAAACAGAAAGACTCTTTAAGTAGACCTACTTTGTACAAATTCCATCTCTCCTCATGGAGAGTCCAAATTGTAAAGTGTGGCCTTAGAAAAGCCAAGTTGTATCTATACCCCTATTCCCTATCATACAATATGCACAAGGAAAACAGGTAAAAGTGTTTATTGAATAAATTAACTCTTCATATTCTGAGCTAAGGCCTTTTTTTTTTACCCAAACAAGTGAAAGACCTGTATGACAAGAAGTTTAAAACTTTGAAGAAAGAAATTGAAGAAGACACCAGAAAATGGAAAGATCTCCCAGACTCTTGAGTAGGGAGATTAACATAGTAAAGATGGCTATTTTACCAAAATCAATCTAAAGATTCAGTGCAATGCCTACCAAAATCCCAGCAAAATTCTTCACAGAATAATACTCAACATCATATGGGAAAAAAAGTGAAGACTTTTTAAAAATTGATTTACATTATTTCAGAGAAAGACAGTGAACTATAAAGAATGTACATTCTTATAATAATGCTTCCTGGTGATATCTGTTAATAGTAATTAAAATTGTCCAGTGTTCCTGGATTTCAGCATGCTTTCTAATAAATTACTTGATGCGATGGTCTAGACAGCCAATTCAATAAGTAGATGACAAAAGGAATAGCTATTCTGTGATTTCCAGAGAATCTTTTCTATGTCACCCACAATGACTGATACTTTGCTTAAGTTATTTCCCATAAAAAAGTTACCTCGTGAAAATATCTAGTTTCATTTTTAATTCAGGAAAGTAAAACAGGAACCAATCCTCTCATTCCCCCTTAGAAAAACTTAAATTGGAAGACCAACGAATGTCTGCATAACTTCTGATGTGTATAAAAATCTTTTCTATTTGCCATCCTGATCTTGGTTAGTTCTCTTCCATTGGTGTCCACGGGCAGTTGGGCACCAACAACCAGCACCTTGATTTTCACTCTCTCAAATGCAACACCTTCACTGGTATGTTTACTCCCACTTTCTCACAGTTCAGTCCAAGGCATGTTCAGATCCCTTTTCCTGCTACTCATCTGTCATTGGCTGGAGCCACTCACAGAGTATACATTGTTCTAATTTATATTAAGTGGCTTATAGTAACATATTCACTAGACTAAGATTGATATTGAAAGAATTCTATGCTATACTTGTTCTACACCCTGCTCTCTCTTTTTTCTTTTTTTTAAAATATATTCTTTAACTTTATTTTATGTACATTGGTGTGAAGGTATCAGCTCTCCTGGAACTAGAGTTACAGACAGTTGTGAGCTGCCATGTGGGTGCTGGGAATTGAACCTGGGTCCTCTGAAAGAGCAGCCAGTGCTCTTAACCACTGAGCCATCTCTCCAGCCCCGTATACCCTGCTCTCTTAATTGCAAGCAAATGGTGATGCTGTCCCAGGAAACCAGACTCACATTCATATTTTCTCTCACAGATACTGTTTATTCTCTTTCATAGGAAAAACAGGACACAGGGGACTTTCAACTCAGGTAGAGAGAATTCACCTCCTTGCCAGAGGCCTTAGGACATTTTCTGTGACTGAGATTGAGGGAGAAAGGCAGAGAAAAGACAGCAGTAGTAGCAGTAGGAACCGTCTAATTTAGAACAGCGCGGAGATAAATGCCCATCCCCTCGTAAAAGGCTTCCAAAGGCAAACACCAGGACTTAGAACACAGACATGGCTGGCCTCTAGGAGCAGGTGCTGAGTGTGACCCTACAGCTTTTATCGAGAGAATTGCAGCTCTGTGCCCATGCTTTAAGTCTGATAATAGGAGAGGAGCTTCTTTTCTCAGTAACAGGCTCCCCCGTCACCACCAGAGATCTCTAGGCTGAGCTTGTTAACTGTTTATAGCTGGGCCTGAAAACTCACCCATCAGATTTTGGCCTGGAGCCAGACTCTGCAACAACTTGTAATTTCTGTTGAAAGCCAGACATGTTATTTTCAGTAATAGGAACTGAGCTAAATGGGCGTTTAGCGTGGGGGTTGGTGTTAATCTGGCTGGCAGCCTGGTTGTGTTTGGTGTTTTCATTATCTACAGGTACCAATGTGTTCAGACTTCTCTAGTGCTTTGTCTGTCTCCGCTCTTGACTTGATGTTCCCCTTAGCTCTTCTCTGAGGATTGTATATTGCAGTTCTTTCAGTTGTGATGGCTGCACTGGAATACTCTTGCTGTGATAATCAGTATCGTATCCAGTCTGTGTTTCTGGCTGTGAATGTCACATTCATATATCTTCAGTGATATAATTTCTAACTTCTTTTCTCTCTCTCTCAGATAAGGCAGGAAGATTAGAAGGCACAGACACTAGATTGGGAGCTAGGTTTTTCTTCAGCAAGAACAGGGTCTGGAAATTCATTCATATGTGTAGAAGTCAATCCCATCTTACTGAGAATACAATTGGCAAACTTCTTAAGGATTATGTTTCTCTTACACTTGAGGCAGGTCAGCATGGCGAAGAGCTTAACAAATGGAGGTTTCACTTGATTTGAGCTCTGCACATACCCCTGCTCTAACAATTCACTGGAGAACATGGCACACCTATATGCCGCGTATACACCTCACTTCAATCAATGGGGTGACATCCTCTTCTTTAACAACCTTGTGAGGATGATTCCATATTCATTCAAAGTGATAACTATAACCAATAAACTGATCAGGTTTTGGTGCATGTGCCATTGTGGCCTCTGAATGAACTTTTAGGAAAAAATAATATAACAATCTTACGCATATGCATGTGATTAAAACCATGGTTTTTTTATGCAAAGGAACATATATATTTAACAAAAACTTATATAATCTATGCCTACTGCTAAGAAAAACAAAGGACCAGCCTTGCTATGCCCCTTAGGAACTAAACCGTGATTAACTCTTGTATCGTATAAAAGGAAGTCTGACAAAACAATCATGGCCTTGAATACTACTGCGTTTCTATTGCCAGTTGTCAAAGAAATCTTTGGACGGTTTATTCTTATCTGGGCTATCACTTTGCTTTTGGATTAGAATTCTCTGCCACCTTTCCAAGTCTGTGCACTTTCATTTCAATTCTTTGAATAAAAGGCTGAGACCCTGGGGGCACCTGGCAAGGATGCAAACCAGTGGTTAACACTCTTTGCCAAAGATACAAAAGAATACTGAATATTCACTATGTGATTCTAGTTATTTTCTTAAAAGATAAAATCTGTGAGAGTATAGAACTTCCACCACAAACTGACTTTGAGGATTTTCTCCCACAGGAAAATCCACAACCTCCAGTGGATTATCACAGCTGCCTTCGTGTATGTCAAAAATATTATGGCTGTATAGGTTTCTACCTCTGGCGACACACATGGGCTTTGACTCCTAGGACTCCCCTATCCTTTTATAAATAATACTATCATGTCCTTTGCAACTTTAGTTCTGTGGTGCATATTCAATAGCCAGGGTGTTTCTGGGAAAATGGAGAATGAACACATTTCACAAACTTTGATTTCCTGGCAGTTTGAAACATACATGCAACAGAGAAGGGGGATTCAGTCTTGTAATGAGTCACTCTCTGTCTCACCAGTCAGTCCCAAAATCACAACACAAAGTCTTATTATTACTTATAAAAGCTGATCCAGTGACTCAAGCTTGTTTCTAGCTAGCTCTTATAACATACATTAAACCATTTCTATTGAAATCTATGAGCTTCCCAGAGGCTTGGTTATACCTCATTTATGTACGTCCATCCTGTTTTCCTGCTTCCTCCATGTCTCCTGGCCTCTCTCTTTTCTTCTTCCCAACATCATCTTTGCCTGTAAATCCTGCCTCGCTACTAGCCATTCAGCTTTTTTATTAAGCCAATCATAGTAACACATCTTTGTAGTCTACAAAAACATTATTCCACAACACTGTCTCATATAGATGGTGTTTAGACTCCTTCCCATTTCTCTTACTAGGAACCTAAATAGTACCCTAACTAATTTTTTTTTCATAGTGAAATGAATACTTGTCATTGATCTTCTTTGTTCTCTCTCCTTCAATGATAATCTGTTTGTGAAAAAGGAATTCCTGTTTCTTTTTACTCTACCTTATGAAACATCCCCTCAAGTATGATTGAGAATTCTTAATAACTTTAATTTTTTTTCACTTTGAAATTCTAGTAAGGAAAAATTTGAAATTTCAAGTTTATGTATTGCTGGCACAGCCAAACATGTTTAACCTCTCTGGTCAGGAATGATCAGTCTAGCTGGGTGGTGGTGGCACACATCATTAATTTCAGCACTCGGGAGGCAGAAACAGGCTTATCTTTGTGAGTTCCAGGCTACCCTGGTCTACAAAATGAGTTCTTGGACAGACAGAGCTGTTACACAGAGAAACTCTGTTGGGGGAAAGAAAGAAAGAATGAAAGAAAGAAAGAAAGAAAGAAAGAAAGAAAGAAAGAAAGAAAGAAGAAAGAAGGAGGAGGAGGAGGGAGGGAGGGAGGGAGGGAGGGAGGGAGGGAGGGAGGGAGGGAAGGAAGGGAAAAGAAAGAGAATAATTCTTGAAATTTTCTTTCTAAAAATTATGAGAAAAGACTAGACATTCTTTATTCCCAGAAGTATAAAGACACAGTGTGTCAAAAGATTGCAAATATACAAAAAGCAGACATAATAGTCGATGATAAAGCACACTGCGCAATGTTGCGAAAACATAGTTTCTTTCTGAAATGTGTGCTACCATTGAGTACCAGTTTACAATTTACTTCATCCAATTTTTTGAAGATTTCTACTTACTGGCTTAGAACCAGTAACTATTTTCTAAAAGCTTTATTGATTCCTGCCCCCAAGTACAATACCATGAATTATTCTCTCCATTGAGTAGAAACTGTCTGAAAGAAAGTGTAACTCTGTTCAGTAAATTTACATTTACTCTACATTGTCAAGAACAGTCTGAGTGTAAATCATCCTGCTTATTTCAAAATTCCTGTTTCAAACTCAGCTGATGCTTCCCACTTTCAACTCAGGCTGGAAGTATGATTCTAGCTTTTGAATCAGAGAAGGGAAGTACTTGGCATAGAGCTTGTCTCTCTTCCTCATTTTTAGAAAGTAGGTCAGGATTCTTCAGGGTTGAAATGAGGAAGGAAACGAATCATTGTGAAAATGACTGTTGAGTGAGCTGCCAACATATCTACTGATAATTCTGCATCTCTGACTGCTACTTGTAGAGTAGCATTTAGAACATTACTGTAGTCACATTTTGAACTGGTGGTCCACTTAAAAACTTCCATACAAAAGGAACATGTCTGTGCCACTCCAATCCTCAGTCTACTACAGAACTTTGAGATCCTTGAAGCCTGAGAAAGGAGCTTTTACTATATAGTTCCTGGTGTAGAATAAGCCACACCATCACTCCTTCCTGCTCAAGTTTCTTCAGTGAGTGAATATCATTCCTGGCATGGACATTGATGAGCTCAGTCCTTCCTGGTTATCCTCCCTAGTGTTTGAATGACACAGGTGGTTCCTTGATTTTAGACTGTAAATGCTGGCGTCAAGAAATGTCCACTTTTGACCACAACATCCCCTTGTTTTGTTTTGTTTTTTCCTTGTGTTTAACTAACACAGATGCACATCAGGTCACAGGTCAGCAGACAAAGGGGGGATTTTCCTACACAAGTACACTGAAATTTGAATTTCTCAGTTCTCTTTATTAAAAACTTGAGCCTTCAGGTATTGGGTTTCAAGGTATATTAAGGGAAGTGAGACCACTTCTACCTTCCCTTAAGGCAAAAGGTCATAACTGTTTAGTAACAATCTACATATTCACTGTACCTTTGGAGTTCAGCTTATGTCTTTAATTTTAATTCAGGATAAAAAGAAAAAATACAGTGACCTTGTGCATATAAATGAAGACTTTTCTGGGAGCTGTTTCCTTATTTAAAGGACTATGATTCTTTAAAAGTCTACAAAAAACAGTTCTCCTAAAAACAGATTCTTCTGAAATATGATTCTCTCACAAATCAGTCTGTCTATAATTTGATCTGTCCTTTTTCATAGTAGCCATTTAACTTTATCTTCCCAATACCCAGTATTTGAGTGTCCATTTCTGAGGGGTCTGAAAATATTCTGTTTAATTTTAAAGACACATTTTCAGGATTCTGTGAAATCTCAAAAGCCTTTCAGCAGTAATTATTCACTCGCAGATCAGCATTCTGTAATCATCTTCTTCAGAGCATGGGATGCAAATCTAGACTTGAGTGGCTGAGAACTACTTAGTAATTTATGAACTGTGAAGAGGATAAACCATAGGCATTTGGGCCATCAGGGTGTGCTGAAGAGATGTGCCTAATGAAGCAGAGGCAAGCTTGGAGCTTCACCTTCCCTTCTTAGTGAGTGACCTTGTGATACAGTCTTTGTCTACGTTCTCTATGTCTATCACAACCAATAATGAAATCATACATCACAATAACATAGATATAAGGGAGAAATGAAAAGCAAAAATCACTTTCCCTAGTAAAAATATGAAAGCTACAAAAACAAGAGTATTTTACTTTAAAAATACCAAGCTTCATATAGTTACACACATTAATTTTACAAAGGGATACACATTTTATCTTTAGGTGTTTAATATACTTGTCAACATTGTTTTGAGAATATTTAAATATTAATATCTACAATTATGTCTAAAACAATTGTATAAATTAAACTGGTGCTTTATGTATTAGAAACATGTATTTATATACAGTGACCCAATCACAAAAAAATTATCTGCCACTTTAAGGATCACTTTACAGAATTTTGGCTCTTTGCTTTTTTACATTAAATGAAGTTCCATTTGTCCATTTCAAATGCTGAATATTTAATAACCCACAGCTCTTCATCTCCTCTTCCACTCAGTCCACAGGCCAGTTCACATATAAACACCCATTAGCATCTACATGTCATGGCAAGGGAGGGCTTGGAGCATGATGCCTGCCCTAGCATTGACCTTTATGTCATGCTGAAGATAAGCTTGCAGTCTTATCATTTTAAGCGTGTACTCTTTCTGCCCAAAGCAAGTTAACTGTTGTGTTGCTTTGACTTTCTTAAGTAAACAAGTGAACTTGACCTATGCTTTCTGGCATGGAGAAAGACTTTCTTATAAAAAGCAATTTAAGGCAATTTAGGATGAGTTCCTACCCAGTAAAATCTAGATATCAGGGAGAATTGAGGAAGTTTAATTAAAAATAATAGTGCTTTCAAAGAGAGTTGTGAGATTTTTTTATATATTTTTAAAATTTCTAATATATATTTTGTCATTTAAATGGATAGTTTGACATCACAATCTTTCATGTACTATTAAAGTTCAATAACATTAATATTGTCTCTAAAATACCCATAACATGTATGTGTATATATATATAAAAATAGTGTAAAAAAGGAGAGGAGTGGAAATAACTCAGTGTAATGAGTCCTTAACACATGTCAAGCACTCATATCACCCTAGGAATTATGTCATTTATGTTGGACAATTAGCCAGCATGGCAGTTTTCAAATGCTAAAATTAAAGTTTGAAAAGGCTGGGTGCGTTGATTATGTTAATTCAAAAGCTTCTTCTATCAACAAGATAGACAAATCTTTATCCAAACTAACAAAAAGACAGAGAGAGCATATCCAAATAACAAAATCAGATATGAAAAGGGAGACATTACAACAGACACTGAGGAAATCCAAAGAACCATTAGATCAAACTTTGAAAACCTGTACTCCACAAAATTGGAAAATGTAAAAGAAATGGACAGTTTCTTTATAGGTACCACATGCCAAAATTAAATCAAAACCAGATAAACAATTTAAATAAACCTATAACCTCTAAGGAAATAAACAAAGACATCAAAAGTCTCCCAACCAAAAAAAGCCCAGGGAAGGATGTTTTCATTGCAGAATTCTACCAGAATATCAAAGATTATATACCTATACTCCTCAGATTGTTCTACACCATAGAAACAGAAGGAACATTGTCAAAATTTTTTTACGAGTTTACAGTTATCCTGATACCCAAACCCCACAAAAACTTAACTAAGAAAGTGAATTATAGACCAATCTCCTTCAGGAATATTGGTGCAAACATACTCCACAAAATACTGGCAAACTGAATCCAAGAACATATTAAAAATAGTCATCTGAAATGATAAAGTTGCCTTCATCCCAGAGATACAGTGGTGGTTCAACATAGGATAATCTGTCAATGTAATCTACCATATAAATAAACTGAAAGAAAAAATATATGATTATAATAGTAAATGATGAAAAAGCCTTTTACAAAATTCAACAACTCTTCATGATAATGGTCTTGGAGAGATCAGGGATAAAAAAATATATCTAAACATAACAAATATACCAAGACAACCTCAAATTAAATGGGGAGAAACCCAAAGCAATTTCACTAAAATAAAGAACAAGCTAAGGTTGTCCATTGTCCATATCTATTCAGTATAGTACTCTGATTCGGAATTCACCTCTGTATGTTATGAATATGTTTTATTATCATTGGTTAATAAAGAATCTGCTTTGGCATACAACAGGGCAGAAAGTAGAAACTTGGGTGACTGGGAAGTGAAAAAACAGTCTCTGATTACATAATGGCACTCAACGTTAGAAAAGTACATCCACATACAAAGAAAGCTTTTTAAAAAAAGCACTTCTAGAACTACAAAAAGAGAGGTCAATTAGAGCTTCTTGGTAGCTACTTATTTTCTAAAAGATTCTGTTTGGTTGAGGTAAGCAGCGGCTTGGATCCTTGAAGAGAACGTTTCCTGACTTACCAGTTAGCAGAAAAACCGTGCAACTCTTTTAAGAGACAGATTCCTTGATTTTGCTGCTGGCCCAAATTGCTCTTGCTCTTTCGAGAGTTCGTATTATAGATCACTTGAATGGTATTTGTGGGCAACACACTGTACGTTACTTGGAGGAAGCATGGGCCAACTGCTTCCCAGTGTTGGGGTGATAAACATGGCTCCCGGAGTTGGTGGTTAAAGGACCTCTGCCATGATGGAAAGATGAGCAGGGTGGAACCAACAGGCAAAGGGGCTGTTCTGGTCCTAGTCATACCTGCTTAACAGTTCAGAACAGAAATCACAAAAGGAATATAGATACACAATAAAGACAGATGCAAATAGAAGTCTCTGAGCATCTCACTGTGTGTTTAAAAATATGTGCATGACTCATGAACTGAGCCTGCGTTTGTTCGGTTTGTCTATGGGTCTGCTGGCCTCTGCGATACCAAGCATTTTGTTTTAAGATTGTCATTGGTCTGTTATTTGAAGTTCTTCTATCCCCAAACTTGCCATGCCATGGTAATGACCATTAATTATAATAAATACATTAGTGACATTAAAAAAAATATATGTGCATATGCTTAATAATAAAAGAAAATGGGCATAGGCAGTTATAGGAAGAAATAGTTTTCAAAAATAAAATGAAGTCTGACTGACACGTGTGACCAGGATTTATCCGTTGCTTGAACTGGCTTTTTGGAGACACTTCTTTTTGGAGGGACGCCTTGCTTAGTCTAAGATGGAGGGGGTGGCCTTAGTCCTGACAGAAAGGGATGTGTCAGATTTGTTGACTCACCATGGGAAGCCTTACCTTCTCTGAGGAGTGGATGGGGATGAGGTAGGGGTAAGGTAGAGAGAGCAGGATGAGGGGAAGGAGTGGAACAGGGATAGGTATATAAAATGAGAAAAGATTGTTCTAAAAATTTAATTAAATAAATAAAAATATTATTAAACCTAACATTAAACAATAAATAAATACTTCTAACATAAATGTTTTAGTGAATATACACTTAAGAAGATAACAATTCCAGAGTTGAAAGCTAGCCTGAACTACAGAGTGAGTTACAAGAGAGAAACTACAAAGCTACAGAGAAATGCTGTTGCAAAAAATAAAAGAAAAAAATGGATTCTTTAAAAGTATAAGAAAAGGAGTGGATGGAGAGGTAGGACAGGATTAGAAAGAAGAGAGGGAGATTAAATTAATCAAGATATATTTCTTGAGAAAAGAATCTATTTTCAATAAAAAAATGAAAACAAATGAATGCCTGCTTGATTAAAACAATAATTTCCTTCACAGTTTATAACCAAAAGTACTGATACCATTGAGATGGTGTGACTTCTTTTAAAATTACTTCATTTCCATTTTGCATTTTTTGACCATTTGCATGTATGTGTGAGGGATTGGTATATGCATGTGAGCTCGGTGACTCTGGAGTCCAGAAGTAGGTATTAGGTCCCCTGAATTTAGAGGAGATTATGTTTCATGTATGTTGAAACCGTACTAGTGTCCTCTGAGAGATTAAGAACTCCTAACTGTTGAACCACAATCTTGACATCTTCATATTTTCAGTAAAAATAAATAACTGACTTAAGAGGAAAATAAGAAATCACTATATATATATATATATATATATATATATATATATATATATATTCATTATTCATGGAAATCCATTTGCATTTTTTGCTTTTACACAATATAATAGATTGGTTTTTTGATGAAATGTAGTATTGTATAGCTTTTAAAGGACAAAATTATTTATTTATTGCATACATTTACAAAGGATTGTATAGTTTGATATAAATATATATTATTAATTCATTAAACAAGCAGAATTGATGCTGCTATCATTTCACATACTTAAAAATGTGAGCTTTTGCAATTGTGCCACAAGGACATTTACTCACCTATGCTCATAGCAGCATTGTTTGTCACAACCAGATCCTGGAAACAACCTAAATGCCCCTCAACTGAAGAATGGATAAGGAAAATGTGGTACATTTACACAATGAAGTACTACACAGCAGAAAAAAATAACTACATCTTGAAATTTGCAGCCAAATGGATGGAGGCAAATGGATGGAGCTAGAAAACATCATAGTGAGTGAGGTAACCCAGACCCAGAATGACAATTATCACATGTACTCACTCATAAGTATTTTTTAAACATAAAGCAAAGAAAACCAGCCTACAAATCACAATCCCAGAGAACCTAGACAACAATGAGGACACTAAGAGAGACAAATATAGATCTAATCTACATGGGAAGTAGAAAAAGACAAGATATCCTGAGTAAATTGGGACCATGGGGACCATGGGAGAGGGTTGAAGGGGAGGGGAGAGGCAGGGAGGAGAGCAGAGAAAAATGTATGGCTGAATAAAATAAAATCATAAAATAAAATGTGAGCTTTTGTTACATTATTTATTTTGTGTGCTAAGATGCCACAGTTCATGTGTGCTTGTCAGAGAATAACTTGCAGAATTCAGTTCTCTCCTTCCACCATGTGAGCTTTATGGTTCACATTCTGGTCCTGAGACTTGGCAGGTAGTGCTCTTACCCCCTGAGTCATTTCACCCTCCTTTCACAGAGTCTTTGTGCTGAGAAAGTTGGAAACTTCTGTTACCAATTTTCAAGTATAAAATGAATTATTAACTATAGTCACCATGCTGTATAATAGATCCCTAGAAATATTGAATCTGGTAAATAAAAGTCCGTACCCTTCTAGCAGCATCATCATAAACTCTTATCTACCTACAGCATGTGTCTTCTAGTTCTACTACTCCAACATTTTTAAATTCAAATAGCAAGAGTATAAGGTAATTTTCTTTATGTGTGATAGACTTATTTCATTTAACAAGGTGCCTGTAGGTTTATTTATGTAGTCATAAATGACAAAATCGAACCTTATTTTCCATAAAGGCCAAAGAGTTACATGATATGCATATACATGCGTTCCTAATTTCTTTTTCTTTTCTTTTTTTCTTTTTTTTTTGAGACAAGGTTTCTCTGTGGTTTTGGAGCCTGTCCTGGAATTAGCTCTTGTAGACCAGGCTGATCTCGAACTCACAGAGATCCACCTGCCTCTGCCTCCCGAGTGCTGGGATTAAAGGTGAGCATCACCACTGCCTGGCCCTAATTTATTCTTCATGGATTCTGAAACTAAAACAGTATTTTAGTCATGAAGGATAATGTTCCAAAGAATGTGGGAAGACAAGTATTTCTTCAGCTGATACCACTGTCTTTGGACTTTGGATAGTTATCCCAATGTGGATTTTTAGATCACAGAAAGAAGCCTTCTCTAAAGAAATAAATACAAAAATTTAAAAGAATATATATATATATATGTGTGTGTGTGTGTGTGTGTGTGTGTGTGTGTGTGTGTGTGTATGTGTATGAAGAATAGATATTGCAATTGTTTTTTGGCACAGTATTGTGTATTGAACCCAGGGTCTCAAAATTGCCTTGTACATATCCTACCACTAAACATTTCAACACTTAAAAACTCGTTAAACTTGAAAATCCCACAGACATCACAAAAGTCATATAGGTTAATCAATTACCACATAAGATACCTGTATAATAATTTTTATTCATATTTTGAAAAATGTGCTATCCAACAAACTTCACAGGTCCACAATTTTTGCAACAAAATTTTCATATGATAATATAAATAAGTTTTAATCACAATATACTTGAAAAGGATTTATATTATTTTAAAGTGCTCCTTTAATTGTCCATATTATCTTTTTTATTTTTAAAACCGATTTAGTTTGAAATTATGTGTATGTGTACATGTGTGGGTATGTGCATGTGAGTGCATGCACTTTCAGACTCCAGAGGCATCCCATTCCCCTAGACCTGAAGTTGAGGCATTTGTGAGCTTAATCTAGTCCCCTGCTTTCAACCACTGAGCAATCTCCTCAGCCCCTTTTGTTAAATTGTTGGAGCACTGGACTGAGCTCCCAAGGTCCCAATGAGGAGCAGAAGGAGGGAGAACATGAGCAAGGAAGTCAGGACCACGAGGGGTGCACCCACCCACTGAGACAGTGGGGCTGATCTATTGGGAGCTCACCAAGGCCAGCTGGACTGTGACTAAAAAAGCATGGGTTAAAACTGGACTCTGAACATGGCGACTAATGAGGGCTGATGAGAAGCCAAGGACAATGGCACGGGGTTTTAATTCTACTTCATGTTCTGGCTTTGTGGGAGCCTAGCCAGATTGGATGTTCACCTTCCTAGACATGGACGGAAGGGGGAGGACCTTGGACTTTCCATAGGGCAGGGAACCCTGACTGCTCATTGGACTGCAGAGGGAGGGGGAGAGGAGCGGGGGGAGGGGGAGAAGGGTGGGAGGAGGGGGAAACTTTTTGTTTCCTTTTCTCAATAAAAAAAAAAAAATCACACCCGATTGGGGATGATGCCTAAGCTGGACTCAAAAAAGACGGAATGTGATGTAACCAACAGGCAGGGATGATGTGGGAAGGCAGAGGAGGAAGAAATGGCAATGTAGACTGACCCTAGTCAAAGCATCCCTGGTAATTTTTTTGAAGCCGTCACACATGTAATTTGGAAATCAGAGAACAATTTGCAGGAATTGATTCTCCTTTAACTTCTGAAACTCCAGAAACAAACTGAGAATGTCTAGTTTAGTGGCAAGCACCTTTTCCTGCTGAGCCCTTCACCAACTATCTCTGATAAAATTCAAAACCCAGTGACAAACTATGACATTGGAGATCCCTTATTCTACATCCTTGCCTCTCTCTATAGAGCTCTGTTGCTTAGTTTCACAGCTATGAGGTGCTTGATCAGGGAAGGTTACCTTACAAACTGGGGACACTCAACTCTGTGTGTTCAGGAAAATATAATTTCATTGTAGAGGGAGAAGTTACACCAGAAATGGGAAAGGACTATAGGTAAAGGGTGTTCTTTTAGGGTTAAAGAAGTGTTACTCACTGTAAAAGTATTTGTTCTCTAATCACCGTAAAGAGGAAATCTAGACTGTTAGACTAATCAAACTCCAGAAATTAAATTGACATTAATCATTCTTTAATTCTAAAATTTAGTCTTTTTAAGTTTTAAATCTAATGCTGTGATGGGCTTGGGTTGATATGAGAATGAACTCCATGTCCGGGTTATAGTACTCTTGCTATAACAACAGCTTCCTGCTCCTTAAGATGGAGGACCAGCGAGGCAGGCTGAAATATCTCTGTTCTGCTATTTTTGAGCTCACAATTGAAATAGACCCTTTTTTATGAATATGTTAATCTTTGTTGGTTTGTTTGTTTTTATTGATGATAATTTATCTTCTACATTCTTTTAATATTAACTGTGAAATATAGTGTCTATTTCTGTATAACCATTTTCTTTCTTTCCACAGTCCTTAGAAATCTCATATTATACCTCTAGCTATCTGCTCTGAAGATGTTTCTTATCTGATAGGTGCTCTTTGAACAATATCTTCAATAACTCCTACTTTATCCATCCTCCAGTCTGAAAAATAAGTACAGAAAACATGTACACCTCCTTCACGCAAATTCACTTGGAACACTCAGATTGCTCTGCATGTAGTAATTTCTGCTTTGTTTGGATAAGGTCACATTATTCTGATTTGTGAAGCAGATGCAACCTCTTTCTAACTCTTCCTACTTTAAAAAACACTCCAAACACTACTAGGATTACTGTGAATGTAAATATTTATTTCAAGTGAAGAAAGAAACATACTCTCTCCCCAACTCTCTGGACTGTGATAGGTTTCAGATTATTAAATTGTGTCCCTCCAAAATTTTAAGGATGAAGCCTTCTTCTTTGATACTTTGGCATGGTGATCGTGTTTTGAGAAAGAGCAGTGTTACAGACCTTAAGTTAAAATGGAACCATTAGTGTTGGCTGGATTCTATTCTGACCAGTGTCCTTAGAAGAGAAATTCTGAATGCAATACACAGAGTTACATGGACATTATGCACAAAAGAAGACCTTAAAAAGAAAAAAAACACAAAGGTAGCCATGTAATACCAGGAGAGTGGACTTCAGAAGAACCATCCGGGGCTGGAGAGATAGTTCAGTGGCTAACAGCAGTTGCTGTTCTTGCAGAGTCTGGTTCCCAATAGCCCTTTCAAATAGTTATCAAACACTAATTATTATAGTTCCAGGGGATCTGACACCTCTTCTGGCCTCTAAAAACACCCTCATTCACATAATGTAAATACATATAATCAAGACAAATATACATACAAAATAAAAAGTAAGTCATCTAACACAAAATGAAGAAATTCATCATGCTAATAATCCTGAACTACTAGCCTTCGGAGTCCCATGGAATTCATTTCTGTTGTTTGAAACCACTTAGATTATGAAATTTTGTTCTGGAAGCCTGAGGAAAATTAATATAGATTGTAAATAGCAAATCTTTATTTGTTGCTTTTTTATATACATGGAAAGTACCGGAAATCATCCTGTTATCAGTTCTACAGCAATCTCTGTCACAGAAGGATCTGCTTTGAAATGTCACACTCACCATTTTGTCATTAATGTAAAGTAGATTCAGAGGTCATGGCAGGAGGCAAGAAATCAGCTCAAGGATGAAATCATCAGTCTTTTTCAGAGTGCAACATTAGAATTTCTTTTTTTAATTGATAATTTTTTATGCTTAATGCAACCACTATGATTCTGAGAAACCACATTTCCATTTCCTTTCATTTAGTTAATGCTGTTACATAACAGTTTTCCCCAAATTGAAACATTCTATCCAAGAGAGCTTCTTTAGGTCTCAGAAAGTCACCAAAAAAAAAAAAAAAAAAGTCATGTAAATAAACAACTCATGAATCTCAGAAAGTTCCTAAAACTTATGAGATTTATTAGGTTTCTTTCCAAAATCAGTGACAATTTCTGTGAGTACCTAATCCACTCAGCTCAGCATTTTAATGATGTTCTTGTAATTAACAATCCATGCTCCTGTGAAGTAACACCAATAAAATTTACCTAAGCACCACCTGGGCAAAATCATCATTTTAATGTCATCAGTACCTTTCTGCAGTAAATAGCAGTTCTTTACACACTCTTACAAAATCTCATGTTGGAGGATGGGCTGCTTGTTAGTTCCTGGACGCCCTAGGATTTATGAGATAGTGGGTCAAAAATATATTCTGACTCCGCATGTATGGTATGAGTGAATGTGAAGAGTTGGGAGAGCAAAAGAAGCCTGACTTGTACAAATAAAAAGATGTACTTTTGCCTTCACTTCGATAAGAAGTCGGTAGTCAGGAAACAGAGTTTTTCTAGTGAGAATGAAAAATGAATCACATTTGGAATAGACATACACTGTCTTAGACACTCTAGATTTACCTCTTTCCCAAGGCAAGGAAGAGTTATGAGCATTCACCAACGTCATTTCTGGGCATGAAAAGGTTGAAACTAACAGAAGTCCATTTGATGACAGCAGTAAGGGATAAAAAAAACTGGATTTAAGGAAAGCTTTTTGCTGGAATTGGACACTTGACAGTTGCCAGCATAAACTAGCATTACATGGTATGCAAAGCTGTATGAGATCATCTAGGGCATAAATGTAAACAAAAAGAGAAATATTCAAGAACTCAGCCAATTTATTTCGATAGCTATGTTGAAGTCTATACTAACTAAGAGATTTTTCACAAGTTCAGCTAGTAATCTCTAGGGCTAGAATTCAAAATTCTGTCTCCTTAATCTCTTCCAAAAATTTGACTTCAGCTTCAAGCTAAAAAGTAAGTATGTTTTATACACAGACCCATATTCATTGACACAAGAACATAATTAAATACTGGAGTATGTATATGCCTCTGAAAAATGTTTGTAGATTCCAAAGGTATCCTTCAACAATGCTGAGAAATCAAGTGCCATTGTACAAGGCCAGGGCTGTGACCCAGGGTAGCAGCTGCCTTTATGTAATGGTGTTTTCAACCCTTACCAATTTCTCAGTCCCTGTCTCTTATGCCTCCTATACATGGTACCTATCAGAAGCCATGCTTCTTGAAACTTCACTCTCTCTTCAAAAGGAGCTTGTACAGATCATTGGAAAGACCATACTTAAGAGAAGAAAGACGAAGCTGCAGCCCTTCTGCATACATCAGACATGCCTGGAGAGTTGGGAGCTGGAACCCTGTAGATTGTATCTAACACCTGAATAAGTTCCAACACAGGATATTTGAGGGAAAGAAAACAATTGCATAAGAAAGAAAAGACTTAAAAATTTGTCCTGGTCAGTTTAAGTTTTTTTGCAATGTCTTAGTTGGGGTTTCTATTATAATGAAGAGACACCATGATCACGGCAACTCTTATAAACGAAAAACTTTTAATTGGGGTGGCTTACATTTTCAGAGGAAGAGCAAATGATCATTGAATATTAAATTATTATTGAGTGCTAAGTACTCAGTACTAAAAGGCATATATATGAACAACACAAAATAGTCATTGTAGATTGCATGAATACACACATACACATGTCTATGTATGTGTGCTTTTATGAAGATATATTTTCAAACACAAATGTTCAGGTGTTTATATATGTACAAACACATATGTACAGCTGTTTATATATATACACACACACATATGTAAAGAGAGAGAGAAAGGGAGAGAGATTTAAGGAAAAGAAGCGATGTTTGTAAGGGAAGGAAATGTAGAAATCCAACATACTTTACTTGGCTGACACAGAAATGCCTTTAGTAAAGGTGTAGGGGAAGGAAGACAGCCAATGTCAAACTGTAATCTCCAAACACACATAAACACATGTGTGTCTAATTATATGGGTGCTGTGCAGTAAAAAGTGGTTAATGAATGAAATGCAAAGACTTAAATGAATAGAGCAAATTGTTTATGAAGTAAGAAGTCACTAAATGGATGAAAAGAAAGCGAGATAGAAAGAATTCAAAGATAAAGGTGACTTTAATCTCAGTGAAATGGGAAGCCCCGTCCTTCTGATAAGTTTAAGAAGGTGATGGAAATGACTGGCTATGGTTGGAGTTTCAAGGTATCAGAATAGCCACTGAGAAAATGATAGGCAATCCACAGGAAACAGACAAATGGGATCTGAGATGGCATCTGAGTTGGAATAAAGGCTGACAGAACAATAGATTTAAACAATAGTTTCACCCATATTCATATTTGTAGTACTAACAGTACAAACAGAATTATAGAATAACAATTGAAAATAGTCTTCATACTTTGAATAGATGATGTGAGTTCAGTATAAATATATGACAGCTAGCCTTCATTTGTTGGGTAATTTACTATCTGCTACATTTTAATCCAAACACTTCTCCCTAAATAACTCACTTCATCCTTTCAAAAATTTAATGAGATAATCTCTATTATCATTCCTGATTTAAATATAACATTTTTGGCATATAAACACTTCACTGCTTAATAAAGGAAAAGAAGTAGGTAGGGTTTTAGAAATAACCTCAGTTCAGAAGTCATGTATTAGATTCAGAGTAATGAATGTGAGCGCAAAAAAAAAATGTGCATGGTATTCATCTCATATGTATGATGGCAAGAAAAATAAGAGGCAAAACCAGACAGATCAAAGACTAAGATAAAATGTATGATATCATAGGATATTTCTCTGAGATATGGAAAATTCTAAGCAAGAAAAAACATACTAAATATTTTAATAGATTAAAATTCCTAAAAATATACAAATCAACATATTTCACCTGACTGAAGCAGCAATGCCTTTGGTAAAGGTCTCTTTCAGAGAGAAATATAATCTGTTATGTAAAAAAAAAAAAGGTAATGGGCACTAAAGCTCACAAAGCAGAACCCGTAATCATAACCAGAATGAGTTTTTGAGTATTACAGGAAAAAGGAACTAAAATCATCTTTTTCTGATATGTTTTGTGTATGTGTGTTTTGAGATAATTGGTTAAAAAGAGTCTCAGTTATTCCTTAATTCACTAAATAACTGTGTTATTCCTAAATATTGTACAGTGATAATTTAAACATTGGATATCTGGGAATTGTAACAGAAAATTTTGAGTATTCATTTCAGCTGATCACATATGATCTGGATAGAATTTGACTTAGAGGAAACCCCTGCTTATTGTTAAAATTGCAAACTGGAGAGTTTCTCCTATGACTTGTGAGACAGAACATTGAAAGAAACACTCTCCTCTGGAGACCTATGTACAGTGAGGCCCTGCCACCCACTAACAATGTGACTTTGTTCATATCACATAGTTTACAGAAGACTAGGATCATTCATCTCTACTGTAAGAGTTGATATTTAAGGTTCATTTTAGCTTTAACAGCCATTACACATAAAATGTTAAAATTATGACTCAAAACTCAAGTACATAATGACAGTTAACCAACAACAAAGCTTTCTTCCTAGCCAGTTTGAGCAGGATGCATTCATCATCGAGTCTCCTAAGCTAGATGAATCCAGTTTAAGAACATCCCTGCAGGAGGGAATCTGCATTGTCAGTATAACTGGATTTATAATATTTAGGCGACATATCTAAGGTTATGGTTATGAAAAAATCTCAGAAAGTTTAATCAAGTGGAGATGATTCACCCTGAAAGTGGGTGGCACTGAACCATTATTTGAGTTGCTAGATGGAAGACACAGGATAAAAGAAATTAACTGTCATTATTTGACTCTTTGATTCTGACAAAACATACAATATGAACAGGTGTCCTGTGCTGTGTTATTTATTACAGGTAGAGTAGATGTCCCTGCATTGCCTGTTATATGCCTATGAGATGATGAATCATACCCCAAGATTGTGAGCCAAAGTAAACTTCTCATCACTCATATAACTTTTTAATATAAGTTTCTGAAATGAAAATATAATTATAGCATTTCGTCCTTTCCGCCCATGTGCTCTTTTTGTTTCTCTCAAATTAAAGACCTCTTATTTAAATCCACATGCAAACACATATGTATGTTTTCTTAAATATATTAATACAACCAGCACAGTATATGTAATTTTGTTGCATAATAGCACTTGGTTCTGAATAACATTGGGTGTTCTTTCTTGGAAAAGACCATTTCTCCTACTCTGAGCTTTCCTAAGCTATCTGTAGTTATTTGTTTGTGTTGGAGTTCCATGTGATATCCTCCTTATACATTAGTATATTTTTTATTATGTTTTTATTCAGGTATTTTTAAGCAGAAATTTTGATGAAACTTCATGGATGTAGCTTCTTTGACATTTCTAGGAGTCACAGTCTCACTGCGTTTGTCAGGGTTTTTTGTTTGTTTGGATTTGATTTTGGTTTTTCATAGCCAAGAGAAAAGTAACTAGCACAAATAATTAGCACCAGTATTGAGGTTGTCACTTTTACAAACCGAACCACATGGTGTGTAAGAGTTTGGAACTGGTTTAGAGGGAGTAACAATGAAATGTTTGCATCTATGGACAACAGAAGACCTAGACTTCTAGATTCAAATTTAAGGAGTTATTCTGGTATGAGTGTTGAAAATGAGTATGCAGATAGAAAAGAACATATTAATGTCTGTGCTCATGAGGAGTCATAGGAAAAGAGTGTGCTGTAGAGAACTGAGCTATAGGGTCTTCCTGCTACATTATGTCAAAATGGGACTGTGAGTAATAAGAAAATCTGAATTTTATTTATTTTTTTCATTATCTGAATTTTAAAATAATAAACTACAGTTTTGTCGGAAGAAAATCTCAAGAGACCAACACGCAGGTGGTGGTGATAGCTTACTGCTTTTACACAGATACACAGTGAAAGAAACATTAAGCTAATGATAATAATTATGCATTTTGATAAAGAAAGCAAGCGGAGGGAGTTTAAAGTTGCAGACACCAAGGTTATAGCACATATAACTCAATTCTTTTAAAACTTTACAAGATTAAGGAAACATATCTGACACTTGCCACGTGGATAACAGAACTGTCTTGACAAGATCCCACGCATCAAAGGCTAAAATTATGACAATGCAAAGAGTTCTGAAAAAAAAAAAGGTTTATTGTCTGAACTGACCTTTGCACTGAAGGTACTCTCTGACCAAAAGCAAACACAGATAAGTCATTTCCAGATTCTGCAGCTGAGAAAGAGAACACTACAGCCGTGATAGTAGCGTCCCGATTATATCTCAAGCTGGCAGCAGAACTTGGCAGTGAGCTTCCACACGGTGCTGGCTTTCCATGAATGAAAAATGCAAGCTTGTGGAGTCAAGGAAATTTGAGTTTGTGTTCCGGAAAGCTTCTGTAGCTAAGCAGTGCGGTGGGTTTGCAGTGTCTGTAAGACCATTATATGAAGCTGGAAAGGGGAAGCCCAAGTTGCAAAGGAGAGCTCAGGATGTTAGAGATGCCAGAACATTGAGATTCCCAGCAAGTAAAATGACACCTAATGACGATGATCCAAGAGGGAAGCTCCATGTACTGTTGGACCCGCACAGAATAAAGGCAATGCAGATATCAAAGAATATTTACCAGTTTATTGTTAAACTTACTGAACCAAAGTTCCAGCGTAGCACAGGTAGCGAGGAACAAAAGGGGACGAGCCACCTCTCTGTGCACTCTTTATTGGCAGGCATTCGCCTGAGGCAAACCCCGCCCTCTAAAGGGAGCTGATTTAACCCCTTCAACTCCCCCTTTTGTCTAAATAAGACACAACTAAACCAAATATAACTATAACAATAATAACAAATGATAAATATAACAAACAATATTGAGAGCAAAAGTTTTGCTAAAGAGTAACTACAATTAAATAATCTTCAACTCCATCAAAGATCTGAGAAGGGAGTAAATATTACTTAACAAAAAAGAGATATCCAAAATGTGCAACAAATGACAGAGACAACTGACTGCCTGGGCAATCACCCAAAATCTCGTTTGCAATGTTGAGTCAACCAACTTTGGCTAAGGCCTAACATAACTGACATACCATTCTCAAATGCAAGGAACTTTCTTAGGATTATCCTACCCTGTCTTGGCAAGATAAGACAATCCTGTTTATATCTTAGTCAGTAGTTGAGGTATGGGTTTTTCTTAACCCAAAGGCCAGTTCTGCCAGGAAGACAAGCTCCCAGTGGAGTGTCTTTGGTGCTCAACGTTCTCTCGGGAGTAGAGTGGTGTTGCCAGGAGTAAATTGTGTCTCGATGGCACAGAATTCTAGGTTAGATTAAAGGCCATTTTCTACAGCTCTTCAAAGAGGCTGAAGATTATACTATCTATACTGAAAATAATCTCTATGTATCTAAAAGACCTGATTAACCTAAAAATAATATGACAAACATGTAATTCTCAATACCTATCTAATTTGAAAACTAAGGGAATAAACAATTGTGCAATGTATGAAGACAATGATCTTCACCTGTAAACAATATCATTACTTATCAAATGTAAACAATGTTATTACATAAATAGTACCAGAGGTAGAAATGTACATTGTGATATGATAGATGTATCCATACAATATAAGCATACTCTTATACCAAAATAGAGGTAGGAACACTCACATTCAATATTCAATATATCAATATACAAGAAACAGTACCAACATAATTTTCTAAAAACAGTAAGTCACAAATACCAATCATCCCAACAACCCAGTTAATCCCCCCCTTTTTTTTTCCCTAATTACATACAATATCTCCCCATCCCATCACTCCTAAACCAACCACTAAAAGATGTCCCTAACCCTGTGGGCAAACTCTGTTGGGAGAGGGGACGTCGTCCTCTTAGATTGCTTCTAGCTGACATGGGGGCGACGTTCTTCTTAGGGGCCCCTGTGAAAGCAAAATTCCCAAATTAACCTTTGACTTAAGAAAATTATAACTAGTCTCTGTGTGTTTCGAGAAGGTCCGGCCAGAGCGTTGTCAAAAATGTGCATCATATGAAATTGTCTCTTGCAGTTGGTACCAAAAAACAGGTCTAAAATTAGTGCTTAAAAAAAAAATTCATGACGTCATAAAAACCAGATTGAGTTGATGTTGTGGGGCCCCATCTTCATCCTGGAAACTTCAAAAATTACTGTAGGAAAATATGTTGCTTGTTATGGGAAATTTAAACATTAACAACAAGGACTTATACTGACATATAAAGAAAGACACAGATGTGAGGGAAGACAAAGAAAGTTTATCAAGTATAAAATTATTCTTATTCTGTCCCATTTCATGGCTCCTGACCTGAGACAGAAACTTTGAAATATCTCTTATCAACAGGCTTGGAATTGAAGAAGGACTGAGCCATAGTCCAACTCCAAAACCAGCTCTACACATTTATAAAGAAGTGTTCAATAAAACATATAAATATAGATAAATATATAAAACCAATACTTACAATACGTATAGAATTTTATTGTTGATGTTTAATGGGTCGTATCTATTTTCCATCCATCAGTAATTAAATATTCAGGGTCCCTCAAATTCTTTGGAGATGAATATTTTCTTGTGGAGATAAGAAAGGAACCCTGCCCCCATCCTATTAGTAATCCTTACCATCTGTATGTCGGTCATCCTTGTGAATGAATTGTTATTTATCTTTTCCAAGTGACTTCTCTTCCTCAAACCGAACCTTTATTAATTTTGACGGTATCCATAATTTTTCCTCACCTGTGGAGATAAGAGCAAAACCCCTTCCCCAACGCAGCACATCTCCTGGCTTCCATTGTGAGGTCAGTACATCCTTGAAATAAACTGGTTGATTTAGTTCAGCAGACTTTTCCATTATCCAATGTCTTTCTGCAGCCGTCGTTCCCTTCTCGTTAGCGTTGAGAAAATTCAAGGTTAACAAAGCATTATGTAACCTATTTCTAGGGGTGTTTTCCACCCCTTTCTGTTTGTTCAACATATCCTTTATAGTTCGATTTGATCTTTCTATGACTGCTTGACCTGTAGGATTGTATGGTATACCTGTAACATGCTTGATATTGTAATGATCAAAAAACCGTTTCATCTTCCTAGAGACATAAGCAGGACCATTATCTGTCTTTATTTGTGTAGGTATACCCATGATAGCCATGACTTCTAATAAATGAGTGATTACTGAATCAGCTTTTTCTGAACTTAAAGCAGTTGCCCACTGAAAGCCTGAATAAGTGTCGATGGTGTGATGAACATACTTCAATTTGCCAAATTCTGCAAAGTGGAACACATCCATCTGCCAGATTTCATTTCTATGAGTGCCCTTTGGATTAACTCCTGCTGGCAGTGGCGTTTGGTTATAGAAAGAGCAGGTAGGGCATTTCTTCACAATCTCCTTAGCTTGTTGCCATGTAATAGAAAACTCTTTCTTCAAACCTTTGCTATTAACATGATGTTTTTTATGAAATTCAGAGGCTTGAAGCACACTACCAATCAATAATTGATCAATTTCTGCATTACCTTGTGCTAGAGGACCTCGCAGACCCGTATGGGATCGGATGTGTGTTATGTACATAGGGCAAAGCCTGTTCCTGATCAAATCTTGAACCTGGATAACCAATGAGGTTAGTTCTGTATCATCAGGTATAAATTCAGCAGTTTCAATATGTAAAATAACTCTTTCTGCATATTGTGAATCAGTAACTATATTAATAGGTTCTTTAAAATCTCTTAGTACCATAAGAATGGCATATAATTCTGCCTTCTGGACAGAATCATAAGGACTTTGTTCCACCTTACCCAAGTCTTCTGATTTGTAACCTGCCTTCCCTGATTTATTGGCATCAGTATAGAATGTACGGGCTCCAGTTATTGGAGCATCACGGACTATTCGAGGAAGGATCCAAGAAGTTCTCTTTATGAAGTTGAGCCGCTTGCTTTTTGGATAGTTGTTATTAATGTCTCCCAAAAAATTAGCACAAGCTCTTTGCCATGGTTCATTATCTTCCCATAATTTCTTTAGTTCATCAGCAGTGAAAGGCACTATAATTTCTGCTGGGTCTATGCCTGCTAGTTGACGAAGTCTCAGCTTGCCTTTTATAATTAACTCAGAGACTTTTTCCACATAAGTTTTCAGTTTCTTACTTGGTTTATGTGGTAAAAAGATCCATTCCAAGATAATATCATCTCTCTGCATTAAAATTCCTGTAGGAGAAATTTTCGATGGTAATATGACGAGAATACAATCGAGCTCTGGATTCACTCTGTCCACATGTGCCTGTTGTAATTTCTCCTCAATCATTGTCAGTTCCTTTTCTGCTTCAGCTGTTAATTCTCTGGGACTGTTTAAATCTTTATCACCATCCAAGGTCTTGTTCAAATGAATTATTAGATCAGGTGTTATCCCAATAGTTGGTCGTAAACTGGAAATGACTCCTAACAGTCTTTGAAAGTCATTAAGAGTCCGTAGGCGATCTCTCCGAATTTATGCCTTCTGTGTCTTAATTTTTTGCAAACCTATTCTATAACCTAAATAATTAACAGAATCTTTCTTCTGAATCTTTTCAGGAGCAATTTGCAATCCCCATTTAGGTAACAGTATCTGTATTTCTTCAAACAGTCTGTTCAAGGTATCTATGTTTGAATCAGATAACAATATGTCGTCCATGTAATGGTATACAATAGATTTGGGAAATTTCTTGCGTATTATTTGCAATGGTTGGTTCACAAAATATTGGCACAGGGAGGGGCTATTTAACATACCCTGGGGGAGGACGGTCCAGTGGTACCTCCTCGAAGGTTGAGAATTGTTATAAGTAGGCACTGTGAAGGCAAATTTTTC